>NW_007246440.1:85903-158150 GCF_000164805.1 Carlito syrichta
TTGTGTGTGTGTGTGTGTGTGTGTGTGTGTGTGTGTGGTATGTTTCATGTTCAAATTAAGTCAAGATGGTTGACAGTGTTTTTGAGGTCTTCTAAATTTTTGTTGATTTTCTGCCTACTTATTCTACTGATTATTGCTGATGGAGGGAGAGTTGGCATCCTCTTGTATAATTATGAATTTATGTATGGCTTATTGGCTATATCTCTGTACTTGTTTTAGTGGTTACTACAGGTTCTACAGTATACGAGTTGCATCATAATTTGCAGAATAAATGTCCCCAATTGTGGCAAATAGGTGACTGGTTCTTCTTTTCTCCTCTTCTGGTTCTTCCACCATAATAATGAATCTGCCCATACCACGGTGTGTTCAGCAGTTTTTGACAAAAAACAACATTTCCCCATGCCCCATCTGCCTCTTCACCTTATCACACCTGGACAACATTTAAAAAAAAATTTTTCCCAGTTGAAAAAGATCCTCAAAGGAAAACATTCTGCCAATGTGGAAGAGGTGAAACAAAAAATGGCAGAAGCTCTAAATGGCATCCAAATCAACAAATTCAAAAACTGTTTTGAGTAGTGAAAAAAGTATCTCAATAGGTGTATTGCATCAAGCATAGATTACTTTAAAGATCATTGAAGTTTATACATGTAAGATATACATTTTTAAAATAACTAAATTCCAGTGTTTTGGGGTCCCCCATTGTATATGTGTCACCTTTCATGGTTTATTTTATTCTATAAAATATAGGAAGACTTCAAATCATATAGGTCACTTTAACTTCTTTTTATGTTATAATCATTATATGTATTACATCTACTTCTAATGAAAACCCCATGAAAAATAAGTTTTTCTTCAATAGACATACATCCCTTAAATTACTCAAAAGGAGAAAAGTTCTATTAAATTTACCCACATATTTATCACTTCTGTTGTTCTTTTTTCCTGAAGTTCTAAGCTTCCTTCTGGTATCACTTTCCTTTAGTCTAAAACACTGTATTATTCATTTTACAAAGGTCTTTTGGTAGGAAATTATCTTAATTGCCTTCCTTTTAGGATGATGTAATTTTATCATCATTTCTCAGTAATAATTTTACTGGATATAAAATACTCAACTGACAGTTCTTTCAGTACTTTAAATATTTTATTTCATGGTCTTTTTTCCTGCATGTTTTCTGATGAAATATCTAAAGATATTTAAAACAATGCAGATCATGAACATGCTATTTTTTTTTTCTGGAAGAACTTTTATCTGTGAGTTCCAGTATTATGAATATTGTGTGCCTAGGAATGGCTTTCCTTGAGTTGATTTTACTTAAGTTTGCTGAGCTTGCTAAATTTGTAAATTAATCCCTATTATTAGATTTTGTTGCCATTTTATTACATCTATTTTCCACAGTAACCTCTTTTCTCCTCTTCTGGGACAAATACTGTATCTTTTAATATTGTCTTACAAATTTTCAGAGGTTTTTTTTATATTTAAGCTTGTATAATTTCTACTGATCTATTTTCAAGTGCATGAATTCTTTTCTCTATCATTTTAATCCCATCAAATGAATGTCTTTTAAATTCAGATATTGCATTTGGGGTAGTAAAGTCTTTATTTTTAAGTTTTTATTTTGTGTGGCTGAGTATTTATATCTTTCAATTTATTTCAAGGCTATTTATCTTTTCCTCGAGGAACATGCTTACAATATGTGCTTCAAAGTTGTTAATCGATAATTTCAGCCTTTAAGCTATTTTGAAATTGATCTGAATTAATTATCTTTACCCTTTGGAATTTGTCACATTTTCTTGGTTCTTAGTATATCAAGTAATTTTGGATTTATCTAAGATTTTGAAAATTATGTTGTGAGATAATTGCTTCTATTAGCATCCTCTTCAGAATTTATATTTTTGTTTGCTTTTTCAGACAATAAACTTGGTCATATTGAGTCATACTTCTGAGTCACCTTATTTGGGCAATGGTTCCAATATTAGTTCAGTTTTTATAGCTTTTCCATAATGACTTAGGTCTGTATTGTACATGTTCCTTTTAAGGGTTAGTCTGAGATTTGGGCTGTAGTTTATTTTATAGTTAGTTCTAAGTATGCTTTGTGTTATTTTGGTTTTATCTTGTGCATATTCAATTTCATGAAAAGCAAAGACTAAATTCTATCAGCTATGACATTCTTTTCTTCAGATTACTTCATGGGGATTTTCTCTACACTTTCCAGCTTTTGGGGGACTTGCTTTCTTAGTTTGCTGGTTGGAAAAATAGGTTTTCTCTCAGAATCATTGTTTCTCACTGCTACTCAGTTTTATCCTCTTGGATCACCTTGAGGAAAAGCAACAAGAAAAAGAAGCAAAAATATATACAGAGATTTCCCCTGCTATTTGGACCACAAGTTCTCCTTTCTATGCTTTCTCTAACCAGAAAAATAAACAGTCTCTTAAGATGTTTCATCATTGACATTTTGTTATGCAACTCCATATTTAAATTTGTCCTGAAAGCAGAAAAATGGAAAAAATGATAATTCCCTCACAATTTTTAGCTTTTTTTTTTTTGATCACCCTTACTAGGATTTTTATAAATTTTATAAATATTTTCCAAAAATTAACTTCTGACTTTGTTAATTTGCTTAATTTTTTATTTCAAAGTGTTCTGCTCTTATTTTTGTTATTGTATAAATAATTTTTGTGCATCTCTAATTTTGTATTTCATTCAAACTATTTTCAATTTTTCTTGTAAATTTTCTTCAATTCATATGCTTATTCAGGTGCATATTATTTTGTTTTCTTATTTGGAATATTTTTCAATACCATATTGCTTTCTTTAAAAATTATATTTTTACCATGGGACAATATTCTAACTTTTGCATTTTTTATATTTACATATTTCTCAATGTTTGTTTTAAGTATTTAGTTTTCAATTAAAGTTGTATATATTCAAATTTTGCATGTAACGATTACATAGATATCTACATAGAATCGGTAATAATTATTATAGTCAAAAAAATTAGCATATTTATTACTACCCATACTGCACACTAGATCCCTAGAACTTATTCATCTTATAACTGAAAATTTATACCCTTTGACCAACATCTTATTCCCCCACACCCCAGGCCCTTGTAACCACCATTCTATTATCTGCTTCCATGGCTTTGACTTGTTTTTTCTGTGCCTGCTTATTTTACTTAACATAATGCTCTTCAGGTTTACTCATGTTGTCACAAAACAGACTTAAAATCATTGATTTAAATTGTTGTTAAATTTAACATCTGGTTCATCTCTAGGTTGGTTTCTATTGGCCTCTTTTTATTGACACGTTCATGTATATTATTAGCATATCTAGTAATTTTTGAGTATTTACTGGCCATGTAGATAATACATTATAGAGCCTCTTGATTTTTTTTAATCTTCTTTTGAGGTGTATTGACTTATTTGTTATACAGTTAACTTGGCTGAGCCTAAACTAAATTCTTACATACTTGAAAGAGGTTGGAACCTCTGCTCAGTTGTTTCAGCATTTCAATTATGGTAGATTCACCTTAAAATCTTCATGAATGTGTATATTAGAGGTTGGACAAGAATCTATGTGGTGTTTATATGTGGCTTTTATGGCCTCTCCTGTGACTAACTGCTTCCAGAGATTTCCCCTTCAAATTCTATCCATTTAATGAGCACCATACTTTGTTATATAATGACTTTTGTTTCTTAGAATAGATACCTAGTAGTGGGATTTCTAGATCAAATGGTGGATCTACTTTTACTTCTTTGAGTAATCTCGACAATGCTTCCCATAGATATTGTACTAATTACAGTGTATAAGTGTTCCCCTTTCTCCACATGCATGCCAGCATATATATATATGTATATACATATTTGTATATTTTTTTCATAATGGCCATGGTGTAAGGTGGTATCTTATTGTAGTTTTATTTTAAATTTCCCTAAGAATAAGTGACATTTTTTCATGTTTGTTGACCATTTGTATATACTCTTTTGAGAGATATCTTTTCATATCATTTGTTATTTTTTAATGGTCACTTTTTCTTGCTGATTTGTTTGAGTTATTTATAGATTCTAGATATTAGTCCTTTGTCTCACGCATAGCTTGCAAATAATTTCTCTCATTCTGTAGATTGCTTATTTGCTCTGTTGATTATTTCTTTTGCTGTGCAGAAGCTTTTTACTTTAATTAAGTCCCACTTATTTATTTTTGTTTTACTTGTATTTGCTTTTGGGTTTTTAGCCATAAATTCTTTGCATAGACTGATGTCCATATGAGCTTTTCCTAGAGTTTCCTATAGGATTTTTTATAGTTTTAGGTCTGAAATTTAAATCTTTAATCCATCTTGGGTTAATTTTTTGTATGGAGAGATATAAAGTTTAATTTTTCTGAATGTAGCTATAAAATTTTCTCAGCAACATTTGTTGAATAGAGCATCTTTTCTCCACTGTAGGCTTTTGTTTGCTTTGTCAAAAATCAGTTGCTTGTAGGTGCTTTGGTTTATTTCTGGATTCTCCATTCTGTTTCATTGCTTGATGTCTCTGACCTTGTATCAGTACCTTGTAGTTTTGGTAACTACAGCCTTGTAGTATAATTTGGAGTGAGATAATGTGATACCTCCAGGTTTGTTCTTTTTGCTTATAATTGCTTTGGCTATTCTGGCTCTTTTTTGGTGTCATATGAATTTTATGATTTTAAAAAAATTCAGTGAAAAATGACATTGGTAGTTTGATACGGATTGCATTGAATTTTTAGATTACTTTGGGTAACATCGTCACTTTAATAATGTTGATTCTTCTAATCCCTGAGCATGGAAACTTTTCTCCATTTGTTTGTGTCCTCTGTAATTTCTTTCATCAGAGTTTTGCAGTTGTACTTATAGGGATCTTTCATCTTTTCATCTCCTTGGTTAAATATATTCCTAGGTATTTTAGCTTTTTGGCTACTGTTGTAAATGGATTTGAGTTCTTGATTTAATTTTGAGTGTGGTCGCTATTTGTGTATAGTAGTACTACTGATTTATGTGTGTTGTTTCTGTAGCCTGAAGCTTTTCCAAATTCATTTATCAAGTCTAGAGGTTTTTGGAGTAATATTTAGGGTTCTCAAGGTATAAGATAATATTGTCAAGATACAGAGGTGATTTTATTTCATCTTTTCCAATTTGGATACCCTTTATTTATTTGTCTTGACTGATTTCACTGACCTGTTTAGTTTAATTAGTAATTGTCTTATGAATCCAGGTGCCCCTATGTAGAGCAGGTATATATTCAATATGGGTATTTTTTATTGGTAGATTGAGCCTTTTATCATTATGCAGTGCCTTTCAGTGTTGTTTTAAACTTTTATTGGTTTAAAGTCTGTTTTGTCTGATGTAAGAATAATTACTTTTGCTTTTTTTTTGTTTTCCATTTGCCTGGAAGTTCTTCTCCAGCCCTTTACCTTGAACTTGTTGGTGTTATTTGCAGGGAGATGGGTTTCTCAAAGACAATAGAAGGATAAATCATGTTTTTTGTTTTGATTTGTTTTTTATCCTGTATACCTTTTGAGTGGCATAGTCAGACCATTCACATTTAAGTTAATTATTTATTTGTGGGGGTTTATTCCTTTCATATTGCTATTAAGATGCTGCTTTGTTTTTTAAGTTTTGTGGTTGATTTGTATCATCTGTTAACTCTGTGCTTGCCTGTGTTTTTGTGATAGTTGCACCTGTTCTTTTGTTTCTGTGTTTAGAACTTTCTTAAGAATCTTCTGTAAGGATGGTCTGGAGGTGGCATATTCTTTTAGGGACTAGATGGCCAGGAAGGATTTTAATTCTCTTTCATTAATAAAATTTAGCTTGGTGAGTTAGGAAATTCTTGGCTAGGATTGCTTTTTCTTTAAGAGCATTAAAGATGGTTCTTTAGTCCCTTCTTGCTTGCAGAGTTTCTGCTGAGAATTCTGCTGTAGTTCTGATGGGTCTTCCTCAGTAGATGATCTGTCTCTTCTCTTTAGCTGCCATTAGGGTTTTTTATTTCATGCTTACTTTGTGGTGATGAATTATTTTGTGTCTTGAGGATGGTCTTCTCATGTAATATCTCACAAGACTTCTCTGAATCTCTTACATCTGTATGACTGCCCCTGTAATGTAATAGGGGAAATTTTCTCACATGATCTCTTGGAAGGCTCATTCCAGGGTGTTCTCAATTTCCTCTTCTTTCTCAGGAATGGTGATGAACTATAGACTTGATCTCTTTATATAATCCCAAACTATAGTTTTTGCTCATTCTTATTGAGGCTTTTCTCCTTGTTTTGTCAGACTGGGTTAATTTAATAATTTGAATCTCAAGATCTGAGAGTCTTTCCTCTTCCTCATCTGATTCTGCTATTCTGGCTTATCACTGTGCTTTGAAACTCCAAGAAATAATTCTTCATTTCCAGGGGCCCAGATTCAACTTCTCTTGTATTGGCCAGATCAACTCTTATTTTCTACACTGATTTTGTTGCCTGGATGATCCATGTGTCTATCTTCTTATGACTTTCCTTGACTACCTTTGCCATCCATAGTCTGAATTCTATGTCTATCATTAGTGCCAGGTCATTCTAGATGGATTCTGTTGCATGAAATCTAGTAGATTCTTTTGTGCTGACAACTCATGAAGGCTTGAGGATTGCTGATGTTTTTTTTTTTTTTCTCTTCTTCTTCTTCTTCTTCTGGTTTTTCCTAATCTGTGAGGACAGACTTCTCTTTTTAAAATTCATTCATTCATTCATTCATTTATTCATTCATAGCTGGATACTGTTACTACTAATAGAGTGGACTCTTGTGTGATTTATTTATTTACTTATTTTTGTATTTATTTTCCACACATTGTTTCCCTGTTGTGGGGCACTCCCTCTTCTACTAGGAGTGGTAGTCCACTGTCGGTCCTGCTGCTCTTCTGTGTCTAGCTGCTCTTTAAAGTTGACAGCATTTGACTTAGGCTGGAGAGTTCCTGCAAGGTATTTCATAATGAGAAGGCACAGGGTTTGAAATCTAAGGGGAGTTTGTCAGCAACATTTCTGGAGGACCCTGTGGAGATGCTTTCTGATGCCTTTCAGTGGACTAGGCTGTGAGATATACAGAGGTATGGGAATTATTCATATGTCCTTTCCAAGAATTACTTTATTTTCTCAGATGTGTAATGGTCTTTTCAGTTACCTTTCAGTCAGGAGGCGACACTTGTAGAAAATAGCCAGTTGTGATAGTGACTGTGGGACTTTTTGCTTGACCTTTGCATGCCCAGGAAATGTACAAATGACCTAGATGTTGGATGGGGTTATGGTGACTCCCAAAGTTCCTCAGTCTCTGGGCTTTTGAGAGGTTTGGGGTACAAGCTATTCAAAAAATGCTCTCCAGGTCCAATTCCCCCCAGAATGATTGGCTATCCCAGTGGGAAATTGGTCCCCTTGTCATTATGGCCATGTTGCAAGGGTGGTCAAACCTTTTCCATTGTCCAAGCAAATTCACACAGGGAGAGAGGAGTTTCCAGGATGACAGTCACTCTTCCCACTTCCCCGGATCCCCTTCCCTTACCTGAGGTTGTATGTGTTCAGAATTCAAAGTTTTGTTCTGTAGCAGCATTTTTCTCTGCAGGCTAGAACCAGTTAATCTGAGTTCCTGATCCCCATCTGTGCACACTCAGTGGGAACTGAGAGGGGAGATGTGCCCTCCAGTTCCTGTGGTAATGCTGCAGGAATGAGGGAGCTGTATGTTGCATAGAAGTGTTCATGTGAAGAGAGGGAGATTATCAGGGCAATAGGGTACTACCTAGCTTTCTTTCCCTTGTTAGAGGCTGACTGCTTTCAGGTCTCAAAAGTTTTTTTTGTTTTGTTTTAACTTTAAAATTTTTTATTTAAGAAAGTGAGGTACAATTCAGGGTTAGGTACACAAATGTTCATTATGCAGGAACCCTTGTTGATAAAGTGTACCCCCACCCCCAACAGTCTCCCTCAGCTACCAATCCCAACCCCCATCCCCTGGCAGTTTCCCACTACTGTCAGCACCTTTCTTATAGTATTATGATAACTGTTCAAAAATTCATTTATGAGTCAGAACATATGGTACTCTGATCTTTGTTTCTGTGATAGATTGCTGAGTATGATAGACTCTAAATTCATCCAAGTTATTGTGAAGTTCATATGTTTGTCTTTCTTTAAGGCTGCATAATACCATGTTTTTAAAAATCCAGTCCAGTTTCAATGGACAACACAGTTGATTACTTGGTTTTGCTGTTGTGAATAGTGTTGTGATAAACATGAGCGTGTAGGTATCTTTTTTGTAGAATGACTTGAGTTCCTCCAGGTAGGGGGATTGTTGGGTCATATGCAAGGTCAATTTCTAGTTCTTTCAGAAATCACTACATTGTTTTCCAAAAAAGATGCACTAGTTTGCATTCCCATCAGCAGTATAGGAGTGTACCTTTTTCTCTGCATCCTCACCAGCATCTATTGTTTGTTTTATTAATGAGGACCATTCTTAGTAAGGTTAGGTGGTATCTCAATGTGGTTTTGATTTGCATTTCTCTGATGATGAGTGAGGCTGAGCACTTTTTCATGTGTCTGTTGGCTGCCTATATATCTTCTTTTGAGAAGTGACTATTCATATCTTTTGCCTACTTTTTAATGGAGTTGTTTGCTTTTTTCCTTTTGGCACATTTGAGTTCCTTGTGGATCCTAGATGTCAGGCCTTTGACAGATGTACAGTTGGCAGATATTTTTTCCCATTCTGTGGGTTATCTCCCTGCTCTCTTGATGGTTTCTTTTGTTTTGCAGAAGATTTTCAGTTTGATGGGATTCCACTTGTCTATATTACCTCTTATTGCATGGGCACTCAGAGTTTTGATCATGAATTGTTTGCCAGTTCCAACTTCCATAGGGACGTATCCTGCATTTTCTAAGATTCTTATAGTTTGAGTTTTACGTTTAGGTCTTCGATCAATTTAGAGTTGATTTTTGTGTATGGTGATAGGTAGGGGTCCTGTTTCAATATTCTGCAGGTGATCAGTCAGTTTCCCCCACATCATTTACTGAATAGGTTCTCCTCTCCCCAGTGGTTATCACTGAAGTTTTTATCAAAGAAGAGTTTGTTGAGAAATTGAGATTTGGCTACTGAAATCTCTATCTTGTTCTTTGGTCTGTATTCCTGTTCTTGTACCAATACCAGCCTGCTTTTAAAGTCTGGAAGTGTGAAACCTCCTGTTTTATTTCTTTTGATAAAGATTGCTTTGGCTATTTGTGGTCATTTATGTTTCCATATGAATTTCTTTACTGTCATTTCCAGCGCTGAAAAGATATTGTTGGTAATTTAATGGGTATTGTGTTGAATCTGTTGGTTGCCTTTGTTAGGAAGGAGGCACCTTAACAATGTTGATTCTTCCTATCCATGAGAATGGAAGATTTTTCCATTTGTTTGTGTCTTCTTGGATTTCTTTAAGCAGTGTTTTGTAGTTCTCATTATAAAACTCTTTCACTTCTTCAGCTAGGAAGATGCTGAGGGGTGTGTGTGTGTGCGTGTGCGTGCGCGCGCTCACGTGTGTGTGTGTGTGTGTGTATAGTGAAAGGGATTGTGCTTTTTATTTAGTTCTCTACCTGCTTGTTTTTGGTGTATAAGAATGTAACTGTCTTTTTGACATTTATTTTGTATCCTGAGTCTTTGCCAAAGTCATTTATCAGTGTAAGCAGATACTTTACAGATTCTGTTGAATTTCGAGGTATAGGATCATCAGCCAAGAGGGATAACTTTTCCTGTTTGGATACTTCTGATTTCCTTCACTTGTCTAATTGCTCTAGCTAGGATTTCCAACACAATGTTGAACAAGAGGGGTGAGAGTGGGCAGCCTTGTCTTGCTCTGGTTTTCAGGGGGAAATATTTCCAGTTTCTGTCCATTTAGCAGTACACTAGCTGTGGGTTAATTGTAGATGGCACTTAGTATTTTGAGGTATGTTTCTTCTATCCCTAGGTGCTTGAGGGTTTTTATCAAGAAGGAATACTGGATTTTATCAAAAGCTTTTTCTGCATTTAATGATATAATCATGTGGTTCTTGTTTTTACATTTATTGATGTATTTAATTACATTTATGGTCTTGTGGATGTTGAACTAGCCCTACCTCCTAGGGATGAAGCCTACTTGGTCATGGTGGATGATTTTTGAGATGTGTTGTTGCAGCCAATTTGCTAGAATCTTGTTGAGGATTTTTGCATCTATGTTCATAAGGGATATTGGCCAATAGCTCTCTTTTTTTAAAAATTGGATCTTTGCCTGGTTTGTGTATCAGTGTGATGTTAGTTTCATAAAATGATTTTGGTAGAATACGATATTTCTCTATTATCTAGAATAATTTCAAGAGGATTGGTGTCAGCTCCTCCTTGTATGTTTAGTAGAATTCTGCTGGAAAACTGTGACATCCAGTGTTTTTTGGTTTTTTGTAGGTAGTTTTCTTATGACCGAGTTGATTCCCTGGGTTGTTATCAGTCTATTTAGTGCCTCGATGTCTTCTTGTTTCAACCTTGGGAGGTTGTGTGATGTCAGAAAACCCTTTATTTCATTTAGGTTATTAAGTTTGTTTCCATACAGGTATGCATAGTAATCTCTGACAATCTGTATTTCCTCAAGGTCAGTTGTGATTTGACCTTTTGTATTTTTGATTGTGTTTATTTGGACTTTTTCTTGGTCATTCTAGATAGGGGTCCATTGATCTTGCTAATTCTTTCAAAGAACCAGCTTTTTGTTTTGCTGATGTTTTCTGTGATACTTTTGTCTTCTATGTCCCATATTGGGGATCTTACTTTGTTTATCTGAATTCTTCTGCTAAAGTTAGGGTTTTGGTAGTCTTGTCTTTCCAGTTCCCTTAGGTGATTTGTTGGACTGTTAACTTGTGATCTTTCCATTTTCTCGATGTGTGTTCTAAATTCAACTCTTAGAACTGTTTTCATGCCATCCCAGAGGTTTTGGCAAGATGTTTCTTCATTTTCATTTGTTTCCAGGAATGATTTAATTTCTGTTTTGATTTTTATATTGACCCAATAGATGTTCAGCATCATGCTGTTTAGTGTTCATTTCTTTGTGGGCTTTGGAGAAGTTTTGTTGGTATTGACATTTATTTTTATTCCACTGATGTGTAAGAAGTTGTGTGGCAATATTTCAGACTTTGGAATTTATTTATGCTTGATTTATGGCTGAAGATGTGATCAATCTTGGAGTATTCCATGTGGTGGTTAGTTGAATGTAAGATCTCAAAAATTTTTCCAGCAACAGGGTCTCTCACTGCAGCTTGCCCCAAACTAGAACCACCAGCAATGGTGGATCCTGCCCTTGGGGTGAGTTAAGATGGCTGAGCTAGAGTTCTTTCCCAGCTTAGTCATTCAGAGTTCAAATGGGTTCTCAGGTCCTTGTGTGCTCTGGTAACACAGCTGTGTTGTATCCAGGCCATTTCCTGTGACGCTCTGGGAGGGGTGGGGTAAGGGGGAGCTGGCTCACAGTCAGTGCTGAGAGTTAGCACTGAGTACCTAATTTTCCACACTTAACATTTTCCACATTCAGAGGTGTTTTCTGTTTTTGATGCAAGACAAGAAGGA
Organism: Carlito syrichta; assembly: GCF_000164805.1. NCBI lineage: Eukaryota > Metazoa > Chordata > Mammalia > Primates > Tarsiidae > Carlito > Carlito syrichta. The sequence goes on from NW_007246440.1 coordinate 97,489, forward strand.
GTTTCTTGACTCCAAAATTGCCCATTCTCTCTTCTATCTGCTTTCTATGTATTCCAATTGTCCTCTTTGGGGTGTGGGGTCCACACTTTATCTCAACTTGCTCTGACTGCTAGGGCTTTCTTCCTTGGTTTGCTCCATGGGAGAGGTACTGGTCAACTGCTTCTAGAAGGTCATTTTAAATCTGTTCCCTTTCCTTCAAATTCTGATTTTAATAAAAGTCAAAACTTTCTCTTGCATGTAGTAGGCATTACAAATACTTACAATATTTTTATTAGACCTTGGGTTTTAGCTGAATTTTTTTTTCCTATTTTCTAGTTAGTTTTGATTGAATTTAGGAGATTCTGCTGTGTACTTGAATTGTTCTCCAGAAGGAATTGAAATTTTTTCCTGAGTTTCTCTCAGTCTCTTATTTCTTTCTTTCTTTTTACTGCTCACACAATGAGAGTGAGGACTTAGATAATGAGGAGGAAGACTTTCAAACTTTTGAAATAATATTAAAGTGTTATTAAGATTTTAATCACATGCAACAAAATAGGAAGAAAAAATAGACTGCAATTGTCATGCATTAGAGGTAAATGCAAATATTTTCTTTGATTTCAAAATTTCTAGTAACTGCACTGTATTTCCTCATAATTTCAGTCACTCTATTAAAATGTCCAACATATAAAAACTGATAAATTCAGAATTCATTCTAGGTTTCAGATCAATTGTTATAAGGTTAATTTTGTCAACATGAAAACCTTTATTAAAATAAAATTATATTTCTTGAAATACGCTTATTTTCAGGATAAAAATTCTAAATTATTCAATTGTCCTTATTGTTGTAAATCAATTTAGAAAAAATGAATTAAATGTCTGAACTAGTTTCTATAGATCAGTGTAGTAAATTTTGCTTCAGTATTTCACAATTAAAACTTGTTAAATGACTATTATAGACAGCAGACAGTGAATCTCACTTAGCTTAATCATACTAGAGGTTGGCAGTTCCTCATGTAGGGGATTGTATTTAAAAACTTCTTTGCCTTATGAACTGACAAGTTGATTGGCCTTCAGGCCTGGGATCTTGGGTCAGGCCATTGGTAAAGTTCAGTGGCTAAGAAAGAGGTCACTGATTGCTATTTATAATTTGTTTTTTGATAATTTTATCATGCACATGTACTCAGAGGCCATGGGTTGCAGTTTATAAATTGAAACAAATGAATAAAAATATGTAAAATGAATTCTGGCAATTTTCAAAGCACTAAGATATTTGTTATACTCATTTAAATTAGTATGACATTATGCATTCACTATAGAACAGAGCTGGACAATAACAAAATATCATCTTGTGTCTGTCTCTTTCTGAATTTTCAGATGTGAGTATTTGTAAAAAAAAATCATTAATAAAGAATTACAAGTGTTATAACAAAATACAAAGAGACACTATTTTATGTGAATCTGATTCATAATCTTTTGTTGCTATTTTCTTTATTTCTTAATGTTCAAGTTTGAAAAATAACTTTATCTATTCTATATACACTATATATATATATTCTGCATTGGTTTCTAAACTTCTTGTCATTACTCTTGTCATATTCGAAAACATATAATCTGCATTAGTTTCTAGATTTCTTGTCATTATTAGTTTTCATCTCTCAGTATTTATCAAATCTCTTTATTAGTAAATTATGGCAGTACTTTTTGGGGGTCAAATTATTTATTCTACTTAATTGGCAAACAAAAATTTTTTGTGGAATTTCTTATAGCTTTGTAGAAAATTTTGTTTTATACTTAATTAAGAATCTTAATATAATAAAAAATATGTTATAGTAATTTAAAATAGTATTTTTCTAAAAAAAAGTAAGTTTTTGTCTGCACCTTAAGCATTTGTTAAATCAAAGGTGTTACAGATATCTCAAAATAAGAAATTAAATTAATTCTGAAAATACTTTCTTTTCATTTGTATTTTCTTTTAACTTGACTTTCATGAGACTATGTGTTAATGAGTGATACAAAGTAATTTCAAAAGAATATAATTACATAACCTAAGCCTAACAAAATTGAGGAAAGCAGAAGGGTGCTGGAGATCAGAAATGAAGCTGTTTTTAACATGGCCTTTTCATGCAGATAATATAGGCTGGAAAGCTTTCCCTAGAATTTTGTTCTTGAAAAACTGAAAGTCAGTAACAGCATGCTGTAAATAGTAAACAATTTTCAGAGTTCATATGTAGTAACATAAGTTAATATTTGATATTGAATTTTGGTGAGACAGGACATCCATTACTGGGATCACTCTTTGCCATCTTCATAAGTTTTCATAAAAATATCTCTATCTGCTTTTAACAAATGTGATGTGTTGAAATGACTAGATAAATTTTAAAATTCAATGTAAAAAAAATCCTTTTAAAATGCTTAAATAGTGAGAAGAAGGAGTAACTGGTTGTTAAAAATCAGAGTACCTGAGTTGAATTGTGCTTGCTCCAACTTTGTCTCTGGCTCATTACAGTTGTGGACTAACTGTGGGAAAGTTAGTTAACGTTTTCAAGTCTCAGTTTTCTCACATGTAATGCTGGACTCATAAAGGAGTTGTCATGAGGGTTAAAATAGATTGTGTGTGTGAAACACTTAGCACAATGACTGGCACATATACCCAATAAGTGTTAATTATTCATGCTAAATGAGATTTAGAATAATAACATGGTCACTATATAGGATATATTTTATAGATATTAGTTGGAAACTCATATTAGTTGTGTCACCAAAAGATAATTTCTTTCTCAAGTTGGAGCAATATTTCTGATAAACTTTAAGACTAACCATTACATCTGTCAAGTGATCCAGCTGTCCATAAGCCATACTGTGGTGGCTACTGCTGAGTTTACTTGCCACATGTCCACAGATTTAGCCAGTGAGGAGGCAGCAAACTCAAATAAATTCACAAAATGTATTAATTACACAGCAGTTTTATAGACTCACACAGAAGCCTAAAACTGTACCCTAAAACAGAAGTAAAATAGATGTGTACTCTACTGAAATGGGGAATAGGAACTAGAATTGGTCTTGTGGAAATTTCTTGTTGTTACCAGAATATCTACTATTGCTCCAAAAGGAGTTTCAAGGCATTTCACCAAAGCTTAGGTCATACCTTGGTCAAGCATATCCTTCATGGTCTATGTGATGAGAGGCAAGGTCTCCAGGTTACCATGGCAGAACTGTTTCCTTGTAAAACTTCTTAGGTTAACAGAAGAATCAAAATCTGGGGGGATATTATGAGCCAGTTTTAGCCTCCTTAGGTGCTTCCCAAGTTTGATATCCACTCTTATAAACATAACATTATGATGACAGTGCTAAGAGATGGTGTTTTTCTTTTCTTTTCTTTTTTTGAGTTGGAGTCTCACTCTGTCACCCAGACTGGAGTGCAGTGGCCGCTCCCGGCCACGCAGCCTCGACCTGCTGGGCTCCAGCGATTCTTCCGCCTCAGCCTTCCAGTAGCTGGAACTACAGGCACGCGCTACCACGCCCGGCTCATTTTTTGATTTATTGTAGAGATGAGGTCTCGCCTGCCCAGGCGGGTCTCGAACCCACGGGCTCAGGCAATCCACTCACCTCAGCCTCCCAAAGGCGCGGGATTACAGGCTGAGCCACCGAGCCCGGCTGAGATGGTGTTTTTCAAAGCACCAACTAATTGATGAAGGTCTTTGTTCACTTATATAAATCAGATATATGAGTTTATATGAATCATATGAATCAGTGTCTCCTCTCTGTAGTGCTGATAGCTAGGCAAGCAGTAAGGTGGGACTTAGGGAAAAAATCTTAAAGAGTGGTTAACCTAGATAAATTTTTCAGACTTAGGGAAAAACACACTGTGTGATTTTTCTCTAGATTTTGAGCTTCTTTATACCTTTATTAATTTTTTTATTGGATCAAGTTTATAGTTCAAGATTAACACTGCACTAGGGACTGATAGGCTTATAGCAGGTCTTAAGTCAGAATATTTTTTGATTCAGTATAGCTTATCAGAGAAACTTACAATTCTAAATTATTTTTGCTGAACATGGTTCCTTTGACTATGTTCCTCGAGGAACCTAAGATGACATAGCTATATGGGAGATTCTGGGCAGATCTTCATTGAGAGCATGAACACAGCAGGACGGGTTACCTCAAAAACTGAGAAAAGGCTCAGTAGAATTTAGCCTTCCTTTCTACTCAAAACATACATACTAAATGCTATTAAATACTATATGCTACAATTTTCTGTTATCCACATTTCCAAGGACTTTTGGGCATGCTGCTTTTTCTCCTCTGAATTAACCTCTCACAATGCTGGAAATCTGATGAGCTCTTATTTATTGTTTAGAGTTACTTTTGGTACATGAATGAATTTTTCTTCCTACCTTCCTATCAGATAATCTTCACTCTTTTATGCCTAGGATATATTTCCATTATTATACTTAATATTCTAAACTATATTATTTTTCTTTTTATATCTATAACTGTTAATAAACTGTAACACTTTGAGCTCTAGTTCATGGTTCATGATTTTGCCATCCTGGCATGGAGTACATATTTTTTAACTTTTGTTGAATTGAATTGAGATGGATCTAATTAAATTGAACAGTTGAATTTTTTTTTTTAAAAAAACCATCCACACTCTTTTATCATTTTCCTTCTGACCAGCGACAGGTATTTGAGAGATGGACAGGTTTAAGGGCACAGTTTTTGAAATGGAGCAGAACAAAGTTAAATGGTCCACAAGGAGATCAATGCCTAGAATTAGACCATAGAAGCATAATGCCCAAACCAACACACTCACCATCTTAAGAACTGTAATGAAACTGAAGTATATTTTATTTTATTTTATTTTATTGCTTTAAGAGATGTGTATTTTCAGACTTATAGGAAACAGATGTCATTAAAATATACTCATTTACTACTGGCAAGTTCATTCAACTGTTTAGTGCATAAGGTAAAACTAATATTAATAAAACAATATATTTTAGAGTAACAAAACAAAATTAAAAGATTTAAAAAATGGGATAAGACTGAAAATAAGCAAAACATCTAAAAATATTTCAAAGGAATTTTACATCTACTTTTTTCAGTTTTATCAGAGAATAATTCAACTTAAAATGTTTATACATTCATATTATTTCATTATTTTGGTTAGTAATAAATTGTACTGAGAATGTAGATGACTAGAGCTTATCACCTTTCTCTGTTCTATTAGATACATTTAAAGAATATCATTTTTCAAAACTCTTTGTCAAATAAATAAACAATTATGTCATAATATGCTTTTGTTAGAATCAGTTTGTGTCATATACTTATTTGTTACTGCAGAAATACATTCAAAGGTGAGGTTTTTGATTTAGGCTGATTTTGTTTTCACTTGAATTAAGTTTTGGCTATAGATAATAACATCAAGAATATTAATCTATAATCTTCTACCAAAGTTTTCTAAATTTGTTAGATAATAACAATCATTCGGCATACTCGTTACACATACAGATCATTGTTTAACGTGGCAAGTTTGGGTTAGGCCTTAATGCTTTGTTGTTGTTTTTTTACATGGAACCTAAATGATTCTTATTTTTCAACATACTTGGACAGCTGCATCTTTATACTATCCTAATAAATGCAAAATTTAGAAAATGTGCAGATCATTAATCATCCTTCCTCCCATTCCCCTGGAAATATCTACTTTCCTTTTTAGATATATCTCTAACCACTAATCTGTTTGCTTTCTAATGCATAGTCATGTTGAACTTCCTAGATTATCCCTTTTTCCTTTGCCCATACCATTTTCTGTCCTATAGGCTATGAATGCCCTTTACTTGGCTGGCAATATTTGCTGTGAAATATTTAAATGTAGTGTTATCACCTCTGGGAATAATTCCTTGACTTCCTGCACCTAATATAATTCCCCAACTATTATACTCTAAACCACCTGTATCTTAAATTTCTCATGATACTCAGCATTCTTCATTGAACTCTTTACTTCTAGGTCTCCTCATCTAGACCAAAATTTCTTACAGGAAGGGACACCACTAATTGTTCTTCATAGTTCCAACCTACCATAAAATATGACTTAAAATGGATGTCTAATAAATATTTACTAAAGAAATAAAGAGTACAGATTCTTAGGGTTCTACCTTAACAATTTTAAATATCTAAATGTACAATATTTTTAGGTAATATACTTTTTTTCTTCTTGGTATGTTTTCCATGTATATAAGCAACTGTCATATATTTAGCAGCTAGAAGTGATTAACTTGGCGAGATCTCATCTCTACAATAAATAAAAAAAAAAATTAGCCGGCTGTGGTAGCATGCGCCTGTAGTTACAGCTACTTGGGAGGCTGAGGCAGAAGGATCACTGGAACTCAGCCGGTCGAGGCTGCAGTGGCTGGGAGCGACCACTGCTCTCCAGTCTGGGCGACAGAGTGACACTCCAACTCAAAAAAAAAAAGTGATTAACACAAAAACTTTTAATACACTGCTTTAAAAAATTATTATCAAAATAATACCTGTACATGCAAATTGTGCAAGGTAATATAAATGAAAAATAAACTTTCCTTACTATATTCAACTCATGGGAGATGACCTCTATTACCAGTTTCTTGTTTGTATTTCTAAAAATGTTAATATACATAAAGCATATATGTATATGTATCTTATATATAATTATATGTGCAAATGTACAACCATCCATATACATATTTTTCTGTATACTTTTACACAAATAAGATGATATACTTATATCTTGAAGATATTTTTATATTTACTTACATAAATCCATCTCATTTTTTTATTGGCTATATATGATTCTATTTTACATGCATCATAATATAGCTAACTAATCTCTTATCAGATATTTAGATTGCTTTTATTTTTTCTCAAAAACAATGCTGCAATGAATATTTTTTGCACATCAATATTTGTGCAGTGAAGAATATTCTGGTTTGAACAATATTAATTTTTGGATAGATATTTCTGAATTAACCTCAAGAAACTCTGCTACAATATATATTTCCGTCAAGAAAAAGAGAGTGCCTATTTATCCACAACCTCACTAATTTTGTATTATCTAATTTTTATTTGGGTGCTCTCATATGCTGTTTTGCTTAACATTCATTTACATATAAGTGAGTACAAACATCTTTTTATGTGTATTAAGGATTTGTATTTCTGAAACACATTGGTTCTGTGTCTGCTTTTATTTTAGATACTTTTATATCTGTTTTTCTCTACTCTAAAGCTCCTCCAACATTTACATTTTCTGTTTTTGATTTCAATCTAGTTCTCTGTTTATTTCTGAAATCCTGGTTCTCATATCCAATTATATTTTTTGATAAACTAAACTTTTTTTTAACAACTCATCTTTGAGACATATTCTAATGCTTTATAGCATGTCAGTTTTCTGGTTTGCCGTTATACTTATTCTATTAAAAAGTTCCTAAGGTTGATATACACTTAATTTTTTTAATCATAGATTTGTCCATATTGTTATAATTTGAGTGTGTGTGTGTGTGTGCACATGCTTCAATATTTAACTTATTTTACTACTACCTAATTGCTTTTCCAGTTCTGGGGCTGCACTACATGACAAGTGCTGAAATAATTTACTTTGCAGGTTTTGTGTATGTCCTAAGTCTTCAGAAAATTTCATCTATCTTTATTTAATGCTGTAAATAAAGATAAACTAGAGATAATCTTTAATTATTTTAGAACTTTGAGAATTTTTAAACATTAAGTTTTGTATGTATCCTAAAACATTTAGGTCATTTGCCACTAGATAGCTCTATTTTAAAGTTTAGCATCTTGTTTTTAATCACCTTAATTTTAAAAATTCATTTAAAAGTTTTGCATACTAAATCATGTATGCTCATATATTAGCTTTCTGTAAATGGCAGTTGAACGGATATATTTATCTGCTTGCATTTTACATGTCTGTCTCTCTCTTTCTTAATTTCTCTCTCCCTCTCTCTGTTACTCGCTCTCCTTCTTTATGGAAGGCAAGAGTAGAGGCAAGAGGAGAAAGGTAATTGACCTCTTGGCCAAGTAGTTCTGTTTAGGGAGGTTGTACCACATTGCCCTTGTGAGGTTTACAGTAAAAGCCAAGCAGAGGTCTGGAGTAGAGGGACTAACAGTGTTAGGATCAAAGGCCTAATTGTCTGCTTTCTTGAAGTTAGGGTTATTGGCAGCTGCCATTGTACCATCCATGCTGCTGTCACCCAGCACAGCCAACCAGCATGCACTAATTGCAGTGGCCTTTTCATCAAGTAAGATCATCCCACTAAACACAAAGAGCTGTCTTTCCATTAGCACAGACAGTAGCCAGCTAGATCAGCTGGGCTCCTTGAGTATGATTGGACTGTCATATTGTTATGATTTGTTCAAGTTTAGAGCATTTAGCAGATACCCTTTGCACCTCTCTTTGTACCTGAATACTATAACCTGACTGCCCCTATCATTTAAGAGGGTACTATAGCTTTTCAAAGTTCAGCAGCGCACAATTGCAGGCAGGCAACTGGTTTCTGACAAGAGATCAATACTGTCCTTCCAAACGCTGGAGTCAAGCTGCTGGGTCTGTCAGAGGGATGTGTGCTGTAATTGGATCATGGATGCTGCGAGTCATCTGAGTTTCCCTTCAGCACTGTCACAGCTGTCAGATGTCATCCCTTTGTACAGCTGTCACTGCGGGAGGGTAGGGGCTCTTTTTCCGTTCTAACCCAATGCAAATGTCCACTTAGCAGATGAATATTGAAGATATTAGACACTTCTTTATGCCTTTATGCAAAATAAAGATCTGTGTCATCTGTGAATTTCATGGAAATAAGTTGCAATTTATTCACTGTGAGAAAAGTGAAGTGAAGCCTGTAAAAATGAGAAATTATTTGGTTCAGGCTATTAAAAAAAGGAATATTTTATAGAATAAACAATAAGATGCAGATATTTTTTCTTGAGATAGAAAAATTATCTAATATTGTGTAGTATTTAGAATGGCAACCTTATATTTGGATATTTAAAAATATATATTCATATTTTGCTTTATTCACATTCTTCAAAAGGAACAAATATTGAATAGATTTAGGTCCTTTTAAGTCATTAAAATGTATTGAAAAATATAAACCTAATGTCTATTTTAAAGAAGAAATACTCTGAGATTCAAGGAGCACTGTTATAATCAGAATTAGGTCAAAGGACTCTCAAAGTTTATAAGACAGGAGGACAGCCTCAATGAAAATGGGACAAATGTTTTGGTTACAAAATCCTTTTGCTTCTAAATTATTACAAATGGAATAGAAAGACATTCTCATAGGTAACAAAACAATTATATAAACAATGAGTGACTTCAGTTAATTTCAGTCAATTTTGTTTTTATCTAAATTAAAAACATTCAAGTAGTAATACATTTTGTATTGTTCTTAAGTTTATAAAACTTATAACACTTATACAACAGCATATTTTGTATTTATGCTTAAACACTATATTTTTTAAAATAATGAATGGTTAACTTCTACAGTTTCACAATTTGAGTCATGTACACTTGCAATGTGGTGTAAAAATAGAGATGTCACCAATGTGGCTCTGGCAATTGTATTCTTAATAAAAGAACTTTCATAATATTGAGAGGGATCTATGAATTTTCCTAAACTATCCCAGAATAAGGTACAATCTTAATTGATGTTTGTTACCATTTTCTTTCTGTCTCCCAAAGCTGATGTCAGAATCATTTTTAGATGGTCGACAGGGTAATTTTTGATCTGGGTGGCTGACTTCCTTTTTCTTGAGGTCCAGACCACACACCGCCTTCTCTGTCAAACAGGCAGCTCGCACAGGCCCTACTGACAGAGTAGCATGAACCTTATTTTCCAATATCTGACCTTGGCATCCTGTCATTCACCATGGGACCCACTGGGTCAGGCCCTCAAATATCCAAACTTCTTGCCTCCATCTGGCATTATGAGGTGACCTCACCTCATTTGTGGTGGTTCAAGTTTTTTGGAGCCTAAAGTTAGTGACTGCCAAAATCAAGACATTGACACTTGACTTGCATTGTGAGGGCAGGCTGGCAGAGAGGCAAGCAGGCAACAAACAACAAGCAAACACACCCACCCAATGGTTTCATTTTAAAAATGATGTATTTGAAATGATTATGATATATGACAATCAGGATAAGAAATATTGTTTTCCCCTTGCTTCATTTAACATTTTTCTATCAACGTGATTTTAGTTTTACAAGAAGCGGGATAAAAATCCTAGGGAATCAAAACACTTTACTCCTATAAAATTAATTATTTATAAATCAAATCCAAGTTGATTATCACTGGTGTATTAAAATGGTTTTCAATTGTTACTTGGGCAGAAAATATAGGCATGAATGAAATAAAAAATTTAAACTTAGTTTCTTAAGGTTATTCTTCTGTGATGATAACTGTGAACTTTATATGCAACTCCAGTGACTCAAGTATGCACTTTTTAAAAACATGGTTTATGGCTAATTACATCAGAGATCCAAAACAGTCTTTTTTTGCATTTGCATTAATGTGTGTCACATGACCATGTGGAAGTAGAAGTATACATCAAAGGTAGATTAAAGGTTGGTTAAGCATCAAACCATGTTCCATATGTAAATTTATAGTAATGATGTGCTGTAGAAAGATAGCTTACCCTCTATATCTCTGCTACTAAATAAAATTAAAAATTCACAACTCTGGTTTATGGGATTTTAAATGAATTTGATCTCTCTTTTGGGCAGGGCAAATAAGTGTTTTGTGATGTATTATTTTATAAAAAAAAAAAAAAAGACCATCGTTCTGGCTCATTTAATTTTGCGAGTGAATGATCTAAGATTAACTACAGACTAGTCAGTGCAGTTTAAAAGCTGAAAGCAATTTTCAGCCATAGATGGTAATGCCACATTCAGTCCACAACCGAATGACTCTAAATGACTAAGCTGCGAGGTCTTTGTATATGACCATAGGGCCTGATAAAGCCATAGGAACACAGTAAAAGCACAAAAATAGTTCCAATTTATTTGGTGCCATCACCTTAATGAGATTAATACAGACGTGTTCATGTGCCTAATTGGTGATTTTGTTTTAACTGGTAATGAAGGATTAAAACTTCAGGCAACAGGCAGCTTGCTAGAAAGGGGATTTGTGAGGAAAAAGTTTTTAATTATAAAAGGAACCAGTGAAATACACACTGAAAGTTAATAATGATTCTTTTTTTTAAAAAATGAACTGATTAAAATGTATACTTTGAATTGTTCTTGCCATTTTGTGAGAATGATTTTATGAGAAGTACCACATATTGCTTTTATTTACCAGTAGACCATTTGGCAAACAAAAACACACAGCAATAGTACTTCTGCTGAAAAAGAGTTGAAACTGAAAAGCACTAACCTGAAGGCTACTATGGAATTTAGAGTATGTAATATTTTATTTTAATTTTTTAAAAAATATGATTATAACTGAATAGTCTATGGTTAGCTGTCCCAATAAATTCCACAAACATCCCAATAAACCAGAGTATCTTTGGAGGAACTTCACCTGTCACTTGCAATGGATCTGCCCCTTAAAGTCAAGTTGTAACCATTTAAATGCTAACACTATTAAGCATGCTGCCAAAACACAAACACTCAGCCTAAGTCATTAAAATTTAATTATAAGGGGGCAGCTGAGCCCAGTCTGAGTTTTGAATCTGAAAAAAATCTTTTAAAAAAAACGAAAACACCCAACCAAACCTACAATGCTAATCTGTCTATACTGATGCTGATCTGTCTATACTGGTCCGGGGAACTATATTTAAATAAAATTGCACATTTTATCAGAGTTCAACATGTTCACAATCCTCACTCTAAAACATGCTTTGATTATTACTCAGCTATCATCATCATAAAATGAACTGTTGTTTTAGTTTGTCATTGTTGGTAGGTAGTTGTATAACATGTGCCTTGTATATCTGTGCCAGCATATTAATTTTGTCTTACAGGACAAACAGTTAAAAATAAAGAAAGGATATCTTTTACATCATCAACTCAAGACAGTAGTATCATCTAGGATATTATTTTCCCCCAGAAACTTTACCAGTGCTAAGGTATCTTTTTGATAGGGGAAAAACCCTAAAATACAAGAATGTGGTCTTTGATGTTCTATTATGAACCACTTTAAAAAGACTCTGGGTAGTGATACTGTGCAGTATGAGATGCTACCTTCCCAGAGAATGAAGACAGAAATATATTTTACATTTCTTGTCAGATTGAACTTTAAGACATCCTGACTGCTTTCTCTATAATTTAAACATCACAGCCAAAATGGCAACATGCTTTGTTCAGTTCCAGTTGTGTGGAGTTTTAGTGCTTCATTGATTCAGAGGAAGGCTGAGTCTGGCACGGGAGCAGGGCGACGGAATCACACTCTCACTGCAGCATGTCAAGCCATTATATCTGGGACCAGAATGTCACTGTGGTCTCAATGGTTCGTCAGCTGAAGGATATGGTTAACAAATGTAAAACCAAACTTCAGAGAAGCTGGTTTTCTGTGCTAAGTGATCTGTATTCCCTCTGAATTTACTTTCCCCTAACCCCGTGAAATTAACAGTACTTTCTGACATTCGACCCCCTGACCTCACACATAATAAGAATTTAAAAAGCACCATGCATGAGTGTGTCTCCGTAATGCAAAACTGGAAAAAATGACCATGTCACAGTTTTATTATACAAAACCTTCTCAATCTCCATTGCATGCTTCATATATGAGCGCTCAGTTTAAAGTTATTATAAAGAAAAACACAATTTTGAGAGTAATAATTCATTGTTCGTGACTTTTATAGACAATAAATTGTAGCAAATACATATTGCTACCAAAAAGCTTTGTACTCCATTAATGCAGATATTTACGAAGATAAGTGTTAAAAATAGTCCTCTAGAAGACTCTGATGGTTCAAAGGAAGGGGCTTCCTGGGAGCCTGTTCCCAAGGGTGCAAGTGCATGCACAATGTATAGGTCTCGAGGTTTAAGAGGCAGAAGCAGGAAAGTGTTATGTGGAAATGATTTTGTGTTATCAGGCTCAGGGGATGACAGCATACAAGAGTAAGAACAAGGTGCTATGTGGCTTTTTCTTCACTGTGAAGTAAAGATTGGCAGCTGGAAGTAAGGCTTACAGACAGACCTGCACACAGGACCTCTTCACCTAGGACTCATAATCACTACTCAAAGGAAAATGCATTTACCAGGGAAAAGTGGCTGTAGCCATCAGAAGTGTGCTTAAAACACCACTTAAATATCACTTTATACGCTATTACTTGCAAACTGTGGCTTCGTATTAAATTATACTTGCATAGGCTTTTGCTTAGGTGCTGATAATGCTTTTGAGGTTGCATTGGTGAAGAAGAATTTAGGCTGCTTTGCAAGAGACGTGACCAGAATATTCCATGCAGCTGACAGTGACAGGGTGAAAAATTGCGGAACTGTACTTTCTTTCCCCATATAGATTGTAATTTTAATTGTCATTGTGGTCCTTCTGTTTTAATTATGGGACTTCTTTGATATATACCAGGACATCGTATTGAATGAAAATATGGTGCTATAATAGTCTCTTTATAATTAATGACCACATGTAGATCTTGGTGCATAAAAGGAAAGGAATAAATGAACAATTTATTTAACTAGGTTTTGGATTTCTTTCTGTCTTCCAGTGAATATAAAATGATCCCAGGGCTTCTGAGAATGTTTGATGTAACTGCACAGACTATCTCATAAAATTATGATATGTTAGATTAAAAAACGTATTATGTTTTAAAATGTTTGGGCTACAACTGGTAAAATTTATCTATTTACCATATTCTTCTTCTAACATTTTATCTTAAATAGAGGCTCTTTCAAATTTATTTGCAACAATATTTTAAATGCATCTTCTTAAACAGATTTTACTTATGATAGAACTAATGTTTACAGGTACAATGAGGGTTCAGTAAAGAGAATTTTGATGTTTGATTCATCTATTAATATCAAACTGCAAAAAAAAGGTCTGAACTTTTGCTTTCAAGATACAATGATCAGTGCTGCATTTTCTTTCTAAAGAAAAAATAATTTTTTCTCAGTTACTGCTACTAAACAGAAGCTGTTTTCTACAAACCAAATATAAGTAGTCTATTCATATGCAATTTAAAGCCCCTAGAAACTGTGAAGAGGAAAGGGAAAATAAATCGCGAAGGCTTAACATTGTTCTCAAACTATCACGTAACAGGCTTACTGTATAGAACAGTGACATAAACATGCTGGATTCATATACATTTCAAGAGAGCCAGACCTCTATGGATTTCTGGAAAGCAGACCTATTTGTCCAGGGTCTGTCACTGTAAAACAGAAAAATGCCCCCTGACAAGCTTCTGCTAATTTTATTGTGGCACGGAGTCCTGTGCATACATCCTCTACAGTATGACTGCAGTTCAATTGCAGAGCACGATGAAATTGGATCGGCAGAGACAGGGACTACCCTGGGGTCAGCTGTGACCATGCCACTTCCATGTGATGTCTAGTTGGGGTGATGGTGTGTAAATAAACGTAGAGAATTGCAAATCTTGTCATGGCCACGCAGAGCAGTTCAAGCATTTAAAGATGGTTGCCCGCAAACCTAACTGGAAGGTGGTTGCTGTGTGTGGTGGCTGAGGAAATACTCAATTCCTTGCCGGAATCTTCTCGTTCTTGACATATCTGAGAGCACTGACCCAGCACTATGTTGCTGAAGGGATTAATCACTAAATTGTTTTGCATCGTGGTGGAAACTAAAGAAACAAACTAATCATACTTGAATATTGTGCTTTAAAGCTATTGTGCTGATATCAAAGACTTTTTTATTTATATTATCCTTCTTTGATTTATTTTTTTTAAATGAGGTGACGCATTTTAATGTCCTACTGTTATTGAATTTAGCACATTAAAGTTCTATGAGTTCTTGTCATTATCGTGCACTTTCTTAATGTTAGAAAATAAAATATTATAGAATTCACATTTTCTGCTTATGAATCTAATTTTATTTAAATACTACTTACAGTACTCATTAAAACATACTTAGGTTTTTCTACCTACAACCAATACATCGTATCTTTTTTTTTTTTACCAGTTTTACATTTACACTTATCTGTTTTTCTGTTACTTTTCCCACATGACAATTAGCTTTCATTACAAATTTATAAAATCATTTACATTTTAGCAGTTTAAATGTTTCTGCTGACATTTTGTAACTATTACCCTCTTCTAGAATGGCATATGTTCAGGCAGTTAATAAAAAATTAAATGGAATAGCACTAGACAAGGTGAAGCTTTGTATCAGAGTGTTCTCCACATTTCTGAAAATACCATCTTTGTGTTGCAAACTGTGAAGTGAGGTTAGGGCTGTGCCAATATGTGTATTTGTCACAACTGTCACAGAGACCGTGAACTAGCCAATCACACAGCCCTTAATTAGACAGCTATATTTTGCTTTTTAAAAATTGTCCTCATGTAAAAGGGTGTCTAAGATTCAAGAAAGGTGCTGAGAGCTAGTAGGGCAAAAAGCAAGCAGGAAAAAAAAAACCCTTAATTTTTCTGAAGAAGATTTATTAACTGCTGCATGATTTCTTAAATATAGAAATAAAATATGCAATATAAAACAAATCTTACACATTTGGCAGAAAGGAAGAATATTTTAAGGATTATTGATGTAGCAATAGACTGAATTAAACATTAACATAGTATAGTATACAATCATATGAAGTTTGAAATTATGAATTAAAAAAATCCACAAAATAAGCATTCAAATAGTAATAATATTATGGATGCTTTAAAAGCCTTTATATTTGTTCATAATTGTGACATTCGCTTCATCTGAAATTCCATTTAAATTACTTACTGCTGAGGGTAACATATATTTTTGCCAAAGATCATTTCTGTGCTTAAACTTAAAAAACTGTAGAAACAAATATATATAGCATAATCCAATTTTTTAAAAAGAAAATGAATTCAGGATTCTTCATCCTTAAAGTAAAACATGTTGGAACACCTTGCCATATTTGAAAACATAATTTTAACTTTTGCAATATATTTATACACAATTATAAAGTATCATGAAGAAGGAAGAAGACAAAAATAAAGCAGTAACATCTTATTTGTGCAGTACATTTTCCTTTTTTATGAAAATGCATACAAATATATACCTTTTGGCTGACATTATCTCCATCCATATTTTCTTTTAAAAAAATAAAAATTAAAAATGCATTTACCTTTTAAGTACTAAGTAACCAATTTCATCTACTTGGTAATGTTTGCCAGCAATATTACCTGTAGATGACAACATGGTAAGTTTTATAACCTTGCATATAAGTAAATCATTATAACTTTAAAAATTATTGTAAAGCTTATTATAAGCTTTTTTATTTGATTTTTCAGATGTGAAAGTTTTTAAGCTAATTCCAAACAAGATAGACACACGTTGAATTCCTGGAACCTGAGAGGAGATGGTCCTAAAACTCCTAATAAATACAGCTACACAACATTGCCAAGATCCCTTTTTAAGCAGTCAATAGTCAACTCTAACTCAGATAGAAGAAATTTGACTTATTTGTTTGTTTGGGTTTTTTTTTAACAGTGGAAATTTCATGTATTTTTAAAGCAAAAAAAAAAAAATCTAATTTGGGGTAACTTGCACGGTTCTTCCCACTTTAAATCTTTATTCAATAGGCGTATCATAGAAGTTTTAACAGTCATAGCAGATTAACCTTGCCTGTGCTTTTGGAGGCTAGTCATCTGATGAATTTACATGCAGCTGGATGAAAATGCTATTTGGAGAGAGATTGAGAGTTTATTTGATTAAATCCTTTTCTCCACTACCTTGACCTCTTTCTTGTGAAATAATCAGAACTGTTTAGCAAGAATATTCAGGCATTAATAATGAATTGCTTTTGAGCTGGTTTCTTCTGCACTGGAACAAACCCATTGGTGTCTCTGCCCTTTTTTTAAAAATAGTGCTTTATTTAATGCATACTATCATTAGAAATAAATAGTAAGAAACATACCTTTGAGGGGTTTTCATTTATAATGTATGGGCTATTTTGTTATTTGTAATACTAATTGCTGTGGTTTCACCTTCCTCTTCTCCCAAAGATCCTTTCCCCACAAATGTGCACAAAAAAGAGATGTTATTAGGCATGGTCAAATGCTTTGATATGATTGGATGACAGTTACATGATTATCCTCAACAGCTAGTAGGTTGTTTTTGAGAGTTCCTAGAATACTGTACTCTTATAGTATTATGATTTATGTTTATGATTCTATTGCTTGTGTATTTATTTTCTTTCCCTTTTAGAGTCCTCATTTCTAACAATTTTTATTTTATTGTATTTAATCAGTACACAGTTATTTTTCTGAACAATTATGAGATCATATTTCAAAGAATCTTTGATTTTTAAGAGCTTTTTTTTTTTTTAATTGGGGTCTCACTCTGTCGCCTAAGCTGCAGTGCAGTGGCACTCTCAGGGTCACCCAGCATCAACCTTCTGGGCTCCAGCGATCCTTCCGCCTCAGCTTTCCAAGTAGCTGGAACTACAGGAGCATGCTATCACGCCCGGCTAATTTTTTGATTTTTTTTTTCTTCTTTTTTTTCTTAGAGACGAGGTCTTGCCAAGTTGCCCAGGGTGTTCTCGAACTTGTGGG
This sequence comes from Carlito syrichta, assembly GCF_000164805.1. Taxonomy (NCBI): domain Eukaryota; kingdom Metazoa; phylum Chordata; class Mammalia; order Primates; family Tarsiidae; genus Carlito; species Carlito syrichta. The sequence continues at coordinate 115,166 of NW_007246440.1, forward strand.
CTCAGGCAATCCCCTCACCTCGGCCTCCCAAAGTGCTGGGATTGCAGGCTTGAGCCACCGCACCCGGCCGATAGATTCTAGAGATCATTTGGTGCAACCTGTTTTTTAGAAAAGGAAAATTATCTGTAAAGAGATTAAATTAATTCCTTATCTTGTACAGCTAGTTCAGACCGATTTGGTAGACTGATTCCAAATCCACAATGTTCTAAGATTCTGGGCTAGGGAAACAGAGTGCAAGGTATAGCTGTTGTCTTCATACACTTAAAAGACAAACTACTAACATGTAAAAAAGTAACTAGTAATTAGTATCGATTACAGATTAATGAAATAGAACTTTTTTTACCCCCAAAGTTGACAGGCAGAATTTACTTCCTCCACATCTCCCTGGGGTATTAGTGGATAAGTCCCAGGCTTTATTAGATACAGAACTTTGGTCAGCATTTGGAAGCTAAAATAACTTTCAAATATAACGCCAACGTGAAGTAATGGGAGCAAATGAAACTCTTTAAAAGTACAGTGCTACCTTTTTTGGCATATTTGATGTTCTTGAGAGTTAAATTTTTCTTTGGGTAGCAGATTTGCTATATACATACTCTACTGTATTGTCACCATTATAAAGCTACAGTATCTTGTCTTGATACTAAGTTAAGCTTCATTATAATTTGTTTCTTAATAACATGTACTTCACTGTAATAAGTAAAATGCTTGGTTTTCGTGAACAACTCTATGGAAAGGCTGTACAGTATCTCATTTGCATTTAGCAATTATATTACATTACAATATATTAAGCTGCAGAAAATCTAATCTCACATCATAATTTAAAATAATAATTTCCAGTGCTTTACAAGTAGGATACAAGTTAGGTTACAATAACACATTGCACTGTTTCTCTGTTGAGTAAAACAGAATTGATTGATTTTTTTTACTGCAAAAGTATTCAAGAACAATTTTAATCTTTAATAATGAGAATAGTATTATATTAAGAAGAGATTATTTAGATTGTTCATAGGTAGGTAAAATTTATCTTTTTTGTTCATAAATTAGCCATGTTTTTTGGGTCTAATCATATCATTAATATTCTAAGTTTAGGGCAAAGGTTTTATGAGACTCAAATGAGTTAATAGCAATCATGTTGTAAAGAATATACATATATATGTATATATATGTATACACATACATATATCTTATTCTCAAAAATTCACATTCAAAAACAAAATAAAACAAATTAAATTTAAGGGATATCTTAAATATAACCACTCAAGCTTTTGTTATATTTGATGCTTAGGATCCTATAAATAAATCACATACTGTTGCAAATATAATGCTCATTTATTATATGAATTTGAGGGTAGGGTTTTTATATATTCTAGCCTATTTGAAAATTTCTAAAAAACAATAAAATCTTTTTAATAAATATTTGAGTGCCAGTACTGTGTAATTGACTCAAAAGGGCTTATTGAGGAATACATTTTTTTTTGTCATCAAGTATTTTGTGATATATATTGAGAGTGATGCTTTTGTATATTAATTATAATATAAAGGTACAGTCAGAAGCACAAAAGAATCAAAGTCACAACATTTAAGAGAAGAAATCATATTTAATAGAGGATTAGGAAATGTTTCATGGAAGATAGTTTTATTTGAGATGAGGCTGAAGTTCAATTCAATTAAACCCAGGAAGCATTTATTATCATCAACCATGATATGATCTCTGCTCTGAAAGAGCTTATAATCTAGTTGCAATAAGGGCATATAAGAAGGGACAACAAATTCTCCCTGAAGTATTAGGGAAAGCCTCATGAAAGAAGTTACATTTGACCAAGTTCTTAGTCAAATAAGTGAGTGATTGAAGGGAGGCATTCGGGAATGAATGAAAAGCATAAGAAAAGAAAAGCATTGGAGTATCTTTCTTCTGGAAGGAGCAGTCTTGCCAGTGTGGCTGAATCATGAGAAGGTGGAGCACTACGACAGTTCATGAGACAAGAATACAAGAATGGGAACGGAGTGTGAAACACCACGTGGATTGCAGCAGCTAGATGATATTGACTGTCTCAATTTCTTTTCTTTTCTTTTTCCACATTTCTTTTCTCCTTTTTATTTTTATTTTCTTAGGAAAACAACTGTGGCAATTCTGTGGAAGATTGATTAGAGTGAAAGGAGGAGATTGAAGCAAAGTCAACTACTGCAGACAAGCTGAGGCAAACTTGATTTCTAAAAGAACATTATGCTCCTGTCAATGTTTGTGTTTAAGATTTTCCAGTGTATCTCTTATTAGGTTTCTATTTTATAAGACTACAATATGAAGTAGAAATCATATGTGAGAAATTTAGACAACAATCTTTGTTGTTAGAAAAACCAGCAACTTTTCTCCTTAATTATGTAAATTAATTGTATGGTAAATTAAACTTTCAGGTTATAGCTCATTCTCCTCTCTCTTTCACACCATAAACAAGTTTTTATTAAGTAAGACATAAACAGATTTCTTTTTAAAGAACTATCTTGACTCTTTGGCTGTATCTGTGTAATACTAAACAATACAGAAGTTAGGTATCTAATGCTGCCAATTTTCTGTATGTCAATAAAGAGATACTGTAACAAGTGAAATTAATTTTATCCAAGTTTATGTTCCTTAAAAAAAAACTATGTCTACTTATTTGCAAATAAGTGTTTCTTCGTTTAGATTTTAAAATCAATAAAAATAACCAAAGTTTAAAAAATTTCAGAAAGAATAATAACCAGTCTAAATATATGCCATGTTTATACCACAGGCAAATATTTCTAACTTAAGTAACACCTTTTTATTACTCTGAAAATATATAAGACATAACTTGAACACAAATTTGATAACAGTGACTCTAGAACAATCAGACTGGAAGACATTATGTTTTAGCTACTTATTATTTTGCATTTCTCAATTTTGTGTAAAAATGTTTTTATTCATTCTGTGAATCATCTGCAGGAGTAAAATACTGAGAGGATATATTAGGCACTAGTGTAAAGAAAAAAATAGAGAAAATAAAACACACATATTATTAAAAATATCATTTTATTTCCTTTTTAAAAAATGCTTAGTCAACTTTCAATTTAAGATTAAAGTCTAATGAAGGCTAAAAGTGTACAAATATCAATATCAGCAATAAATTCAAGTAGTGAACTACTAATGGAATAAACCAAACTCATAATATTTAGATGTTTAGAAAAATGTTTTATTTATATTATGTATCACTAAGATGAAGTTGATATGACATTTTAGTACTTTGCTTTATCTGAAAACTGAACTTTGACTATATTCTAGAAATTTAATTTATTATTTTTCTAAAAAAAAGAAATTAAAATAAAAACCTTCCATTGCCTTTACCAATTAACCTTTCTAATGTCATACAACAAAGTTCTCACATCATCTAACCCAGATCTTTCCAGCTAGGGTTGAAACTTCAAATCCAAGTTCATATATTTTTCTTTGTACTAATAAGTATGTGACATAGGAAGTAATGCTTCTGTAGAGAGAGGTTTGGAGCTGGCATCAATACAGAGATAAGACCCAATTACAAAACTGAATTTTCTTCAAGAAAGGTGCCACATGAGCAAGTATATAAGATTATTATTATAGAATGCACTCCTTATTTCTTAAAAAAAAAAAAAGCCCTCATTAGCACAGAAAAATATAATGTCTGGCTTTTACTATACCTTCAGTATATCCTCTAAGCCTGAAAAATCAAACTTTCATTGAAACTAGAAAGACTGGATCCCTAGTCTGTGGTTTCTTCTAATTTCAGTTATGTTTCAATACCTCTTGACAGGTTTAGATTTCAGCCCTTGGCTACTTCATCATAATTCTTACCATTTCTCTCTCAGGTTTTCTGTGCTTTCCTCAAGACACCAACCTCACTGCATAGTGAAGGGAGGTGTAATCTACTGATTTTGTTTATGGGTTGATCATTGGGTCTGGCCCAGCAAGAACGAATAAAGGAGAATGAAGAATCTAAGACAATTCTGAGTGATTGGGAGGAAGGTGATGCTATTAACAGAATAAAATCAAGAAGAGAGTATGTTTGAAAAAGTGATACACATCAAGGTGAGATTCCACTTTGCTTTGAAATGTATGGTTGGGTGGTTCCTAACCTTCATGAGAATAGTTTTGGCACAGTGGCTGGAATAAATCCACATTTCAGGTGTGTGAAAATAGGTGGATAGTTAGATGTACAGCACAAATGTTTAATGAAAACTGTAAATATTTGGGGATAAAAGGAAAATCCAAGATAAGGTTATGCATTGAGAAGGAAAAGGAAAGACTTTTTGGTGGGGGGGGCAAGAAAATCATATCCAGATTTGTAAATTTCAAAGAAGTAAAAGCTTAAATTCAAATGAAAGAAGCATCACTTGTTTTAGTAAAGAAAGATACTGAAAGCGAGGAAACAAGTTGAGGTGCCAAAGTGTAAGTACCAAAACAGATAAACTCCATCTTCTCATAAAATTGCAACAAAGACAATTTGCACAAAGTAAGTGGACCAAGGCTAAACTATTCTCTTGATGAAGATGGAGACCATTTTGTAGAGTTGTAATTAGAAAAAACAATGAAGTCACAACAATTGTAAAAAGAATCCTGAAAAGTAACAAGAGTCTGACTGTTGTTTAGTAGAATTCTTTTACATTTATACTTCAAAAACATACTAACTGTCAGCGTGGGGTTATATTTTCCAATTGGTTCTTCCATTTCTGATGTTAATAAGAAACATACAGAGAATAGTAACATTTTATAATAAAATTTTATACACTGTGTCTAGATTAATGTTTCTAAAGCCATCTCATGCGATATTTCTAATTTTTTTCTTTGTAGCAAACCAAAACCTACCTCTTTGTAGTTCTGATACTAATCTATTAGAATAAGCCTAATCCCTCCTTATGAGTTCTTGTCAAATCTATCACAGTCTTCACATCCTTTAGTACTTTCAAGATTCCAGACTAAACATCTTCTTTTGCTGAATAATTCCTAGAATCACTGAATTTTTTTTACTATCAATGAGAGAAAAAAATACACATTATTTTACCCCAGAGAACTACACATACATACATTTAAAAATAATGCTTATCTCTAATAATAGTATGAGTTATAAAGACCTATTGCATGACTTTCCTTCTGTCTCATGCATATTCATATTTGTTTTGATGGAACTGTTATTCAATCAATATACGTGAAGCCATACTATTTCTGCAAATATGATGTCATGAGAATAACAAAAAGGTAAGAAAATAGGGACAAGATTTAGAAAAGGCTTTGAGAAAAATATTCAAATACTTTTAGCATTTGGAATTTTTAATCTTGTACTGTGATTAAATTGGATATTAAGCTCCTATAAGTAGATTTTGCTCTGAAATAGGACTGGAATACTTTACAACACAATGAACATTCTTGTCCTCAGTGCATTTTTCCAGATTATAGAAATAAGACCCCAAAAAAGGTGCTTTATATGGCTTATTATCTGGTTTTATCTGTATTTTCCCAAAGTTGTAGAGTAAGTCCACATCATTTATAACCATATTTTCTACTAAGAGTTCCTATATTAATATAAAATCAAATAGTCTTCATGAAGTTATACTCCTTATACCATGAGAAAATTTTAATTTCCTTAAACCTTATGATAACGCTCTTCATATATTGCTTTCTCTTTTGGTCACCAATTCGATCCATAGTTACTGATAAACTTGAAAAAATGTGGGAACCTTCTAATAGATTTTAATATTGTTTTCTTTGAAATTTAATGTAACTCACAAAATAACCTTCAAAGAATATAAATAAGATTATGGTTACAAAAGTTTCTTGTATAGTGTTAGTTGTGTAATCAATGCAACTGGCTTGGAAATATTGTTAAGCCAGAAAACTATCTACTAGTTGAGTCAATAAAATAGTTTATACCCAATATTCAGTCCATTTTCCACATTGAAGTTAGTCTAAATATTAATGAAAATTGCAACAAAGAGAACTGCATTAGTTTCTGACAAGATTATAGACTGCAAAAGAAAATTTACAATCACTTGTCATACCCTGGGCCAATGCAGAATCCAGATATCCTCTGTCTTGTCAAGACTTTTACCTTAGGCCATATATACAATTCTTACCTGCCACATTTGTGGTAGGAATCTTTAGAACAGATTTATTAATCCTTCAAAAGTCTTTATACTGGTATAGTCTATACTGATTTTCTAAAACGTTCCAAACACTTTGTAAAAATTAACCATACTAGAGTGAGCTTCCCTTCCTTCTTTCTCCATTCTTCTGCAGGGAATAGGGAGGTGAAAGGAGAATCCAGTTCTTTACCTTTCTTCCTTCAGTAAAAATCAAATTACTATGCCCAGGAATTTTAGATGGTTTTGAAAAAATTATATTAGGGATGTGATTTATTTTTAGTTTCTGAAACACAAACCTAATCTGAACTTTTGTCTTCATCATAGTAGTAAGAATTTAATGCATATTTACATGTCTATGATTAATTCTAAATAATATGTTATAGCTATTTTAGTCATTTACATTCTCTCACATTTTTATTTTTTTCTGTATATTTTTTCACCACTTTTTAAAATAAAATCAATGATTTTTCTGGATATATCCACTCAAAATTAAGATTCTAAAATCCTACACACAGTTGTAACTTTTTTTTTTTTTTTTTTTTGAGTTGGAGTCTCACTCGGTTGCCCAGGCTGGAGTGAAGTGACCCTCCCGGCCATCGCAGCCTCACCTGCTGGGCTCCAGCGATCCTTCCGCCTCGCTTTCCCAGTAGCCGGAATTACAGGCATGCGCTACCACGACCGGCTGATTTTTTTTTTTTTTTTTTTTTTATTGTAGAGATGAGGTCCTTGAACCCGCGGGCTCAGGCAATTCACTCACCTCAGCCTCCCAAAGGCGCGGAATTACAGGCTGAGCCACCGAGCCCGGCTTCATTAATTCTTTTAATTGTGAATTGACAGTGCTTACATTGAACTAATATAGCACATACTGTGCTATATGTAGCTCCAGATTCATTGTACATATAATTACTGTAATTCTGAGAACAACCCTTTGCAGTATTGTTATAATTATTCAATTTTTACAGGTGGGAAATTGTGGGTGTAGAGAGGCTAAAGGACTTGCTCAACCTCAAACATTATAAAGATAGTAAAGATAAAAATTTAAGTCATATAGCTCCCAGTTTGCGTATGATGTATACTACTGGCTTTCTGTAAAATAGTTTCTAGGGTAATGATGCTTATTCTCAAAGTAGTCCAGTTTTTTTTTGTAAAAGGTGTTACACATAGTGATGATAGAATCTTAGATCTTGCTATGTCTGTTGGAGAAAGATATCAACTTAAAAAAAAGTCAACGGCTTTTGGAGTACAAATGATTTCTGGTTACATGAATGCATTGTGTAGTGACAAAGAAGTCTAGGTTTTAAGTGTATCCTCCACTTCTACCTGTGCACACTGCACCCAATAGATGATTTTTCATCCCTTACTCCTTCCCATCATCCCCCTTCTGAATTTTCAGTATCTGTTATGCCATTCCATATGCCTTTGCAATTCCTTAGTTTAGTTCCCACTTATAAACATGTGATGTTTGGTTTCCATTTTTGTGTTACTTCACTTAGGATGAAGATCATCAACTTTGAAGTCAAGTAAAATTGACTTCAAGTCTTACATTTACAATTATCTTGTTGCATGGCTAATGTTGAATACTTTTGCTAATTTTTATAATCCCATTACTTCATATTATGAAGAATACAATAAATGCATCTTAAATATTTGCATACACAAACTAGTATATAAAAGGGTTCATAGCTTTCTTTTCTTTCTTCCTACATCAAGAAAAAAAATTTATTTTCTTTTTTCTTTGCTATTCCATATCGATGAAGTCTGAAGGAATAAATGATTAATATTCATTGGTTTAGGGTGAAAAGAACTATACATTTTATACAATTATTTGCAATATGTAAACATGTCATTTTTTTGTATGTGAATTTATTAACTTGGGTCACAGTAGATGCTCTCTACCACCTTGCTCCCCTGTCACTCCCTCTTTCGTGGAATGAGCTCTTAGAAAGTTCCCAAGGACCACAGATGAAAGAGGGAAATGCATTCTCTATCATTTTATAAGCAAACATTGCTTGACAAACGATAGTCCATGAAAGTGTGTTCTTCTTTTGTGGGAAATATAAGGAACTGTATCAAGTTTCATGTGCTTTGTGAAATGCTCGAAATAAACTCATTTAAAACTGGAGATGAGCCGGGCTCGGTGGCTCAGCCTGTAATCCTGCGCCTTTGGGAGGCTGAGGTGAGTTGATTGCCTGAGCCCGCAGGTTCGAGACCCACCTGGGCAAATTGGTGAGACGTCATCTCTACAATAAATCAAAAATTAGCTGGGTGTGGTCGCGCGCGCCTGTAGTTCCAGCTACTTGGAAGGCTGAGGCGGAAGGATCGCCGGAGCCCAGCAGGTCCAGTCTGCGGTGGCCGGGAGCGGCCACTGCACTCCAGTCTGGGCGACAGAGTGAGACTCCAACTCAAAATAAATAAAGAAAGAAAGAACATAAAATAAAACTGGAGATGGTCTATTGATAAAGCACTCTTGAATATATCACAGCAAACTGGATTGCATTTTTTTTCTTAACACATTTGCCCTTCATATACCAAAAAAAGACTTATGTAACTTTTTAGAATGGAGAAAACTTCTGCTGGGCACTTAGAGTACCTGGTGAGTGTTATTCAGTTTGGAGGAGCATACTATCTCTTGTTTATCTGGATTTTGCTTCTATGTCAATTTGAGATACTAAAGCTAAAATACAGAATGTTAAATGTTATTAACCATAAGCCTCAATATAATAAAGGTATTTGCTTCTGGTTAATACAACATAAGTTTCAGGTAGAGCTAAACTTACAGCTAGTAAAAATAGATAAATGGAACATGATTTTAGTTAGTTAAAAGGTACATGATTTTAATTAACACTTTCTAAAGTATTCATAAAAAAAGAGTTGTATTAGTAATGAAAATTTTGCTATTCTAAATATTTGTATACTGCTGTGAAGCTGCTTAAGTATCTGAAATATCTGCATCTTGGGAGTATTTGAATTGTGTGTTAAATTTAGATTATTTATGTGTTAATAATAGAAGAGATGATCAACAAGAGATATTAGTGAGGCCAGGAAAAAAAAAAAAAACAGATATTGCACCAGCCTCTACAGTGTTTTTCTTGCTTATCTTTTTGTCACTTAAATAAGTTCCATACAAGCCCCAAAACACTGAGATGATGAAAACAACATATACATTAGAAGAAATGCTGAGCATATCTAAATTAAAATAGACCTAAACATTCGTTTCTTTTATCATAAATTTACATGAACTATAATACTTAGGGCCAACACTAGGACAAAATTTAAGAAATGAATGGCCATGTCAGTTATTTGCTACAATCATGTTTGGTTTTGTTATGTATAAAACAAATTCTCAAAATATCTCCTCTGTAATCTAAAGTTAACTACCATTTATGATATTTGAAAATGAGTTGTTTTTAGCCAGTATCCTTTCCCTCATATTTTATTTTACATTTCATTCACCCAGTCTCACTGTCTGGGTGATGATCATCTATGTAATATATGTTAGGAATTCTCACTTGAAGGACCATGTATCTTTAAATGTCTTCTTTTTATTCATCCTACTTCTAACACATGTAATTTCCCCTTTAATTTGACATCATTTAACGGCACATTACACGTCAATGATGTGATCTGTGAATATTTACAATGTTCATGTCATTTTTATTTTCTAATCCAATTTAAGTAGCTCTGCTTTTTATGACATCATGAATTCTTCAGTCTTTTTGGTCTTTTTGGGACTAATTATTCCATTAGTTCCTTTGAACTAGCTCTGTGTTGTCAGTCATTTCTTCTCTTTTGATCATAAGACCTTTGCTGCCCTCCTTTGCATGTACAATCAGTCTTAGGCCTATGCAACCAACCTAAGAAGCGAGCACAGTCCTTCTTCTTGCAAACTGCTCTTCACTATCATTTCTGTCCTGAGGGTATTTTGCAGGCAAATCTTCCTGTTGTAACACCATGGCTTTAAAAGTTCTTACCTACTGAAATAAGGTTCTTGCTTATGAAAATAAGTTTGTATACATCTTAAAAAAGATATTTATTCCAGAATAATACATGTTTTATGTAAAGTATTTTTACTTGCTAGGCAGAGATTTTAAAGGGAAAAGATAAATATGACTAAGAAAAAGAACAAGAAAAAAACCAGACTAAATTTTACAATATTGCATAACACATAGTGTATGTTTATTGTTTAACACTGATTTTGGCTTAAGTACAAAATGTCATAGACTCAACTTTTGAAAAACTCTGGTCCTTCCTGGTATTTTCCATATCCCTTTGTCTGCTAACTTACACGAAAATTTATAGATGTGATTAATTTAAACTGCAGAGAGGCAAAAGAAAAATTGGTGTGATTAAAGTATGACTTTGACTTTAATTCTCTTGTTTACTAGAAACTTTTAACATTTCCTGTGTGAAGCTGAGCTCTGCTGTCTGTTGCTGCCCTCTGTAGTGATGAAGCAGAGAGCACAATATGAGCATTGTTAGCTGTAGTAGAACTTAACTCGAAAAATTTCCTTCACATTGGCAAAACAGCACATTTGAGATTCACATATGCTCTGAAAACAGAAGCCAATAGGAGCAGTTTTGCCGTTGAAATGTCTTTCCACAGGGAGTGGTCACTAGGACTATAACTAAACTACATTTTAAGTGTCATTTTTAAACATTACAATATGATTAATTTAGCCTGATATAAAGTACTACCAAGAATACTAAAAAATAAACTAAAATTAACAGGACACAGTGGCTCATACCTGTAATCCCACTTTGGGAAGTCGAGGTGGGAGGATTGCTTGAGTTCAAGACCAGTCTAGGCAACACAATGAAATCTCATCTCTACAAAATTATCAAAAATTAGTCTGGCATGGTGGCACAGTCCTGGAGTTCCCAGTTACTCAGGAGACTTAGGTGGAAGTACTGCCTAAGACCGGGAGATTGAGGCTGCACTGAACCATGATTGTGCCACTGAACTCCAGTCTGAGTGCCAGAGTGAGACATTCGCCACAATAAACAAACAAAAAAATAAAATTAAAATTGCCTACTTAAAAAGTAGATTTTTGATTTAAGATTTCTGATTGGGTGACAATGGCTAAAAATGACTCAGAATTTCTGCCTTTATAAGACAATCTTACATAAGCCATTAATTCTTTCTGAGGCAAAGTTTCCTTATCTATCACATGGAGATTCTGGTTGTAAAGCTAAACTCTTAAAAAGAATTTGCCTTGTAACTTATCTTATCCAATTAACAAACATCTTATTTCCTTATGTAGATCAGTTTGATTAAACTATAAATTACTTAAGATTTGTTATTTTTCCATTCTTCTCTTAAACCTTTCTCTTAATGCTCTGACTTCTAGAAATGGGGTAAAGAGGATTAGTTCAAGTGACCAACAGTTCTTGAACTCAGGAGAAATTTAACAGGATCTGGATAGTATCTAGGGAGAGGGACATCAGAAATATGTCTTCCTGAAAAGAAGGTTGGCCAAAGCTAGACAAGTCTTGGGGCCCTAGGTAAGTGGACTGAACCACAAAGAATTAAAATAAAAATAAGGTCACGTTTTCTGGGCTTAGGCTTAGATAAGAACATGGCAGCTTTTTGGAAGCATAACTAATTTTAGACATCATCTGAAATTAGTACTTTTAAAAGATCATTTAGTATAAAGTCAATATATATCAGTTTGAATGTCAGCTTCACTATTTACTGCCTGGGTAGCCATACCACAGCCAGTTTCCTCAATTTCTTTGAGTCTCAGTTTCCTCATTTTAAAATTGGAATTATAATAAAATAATATTTGTGAGACTCCTAACCCAATGCTTTTATTAGTAGAAATAGTAATACAAGTTGAATCAAAGTTAATTGATTCTAAATCTGGTTAGGATGAGTACAGGAAATAGACACGACAACCTGCAGGTGACATCAATGATTTCACTTAAGAGGGGCCAAAGTGTCCACAAAGCTCTTTTCTTAAATTATGTGACATATGTTATTGCCTAGTCCATATATTCTTATTGCAGAATATTTTGGAGCTCATTGTAGGAAGTTGACTTGTGGTCAGCGTCTCTTATCTCTTGTACCACACTTTCTATTAGTTGCTTATCACTTTTATGCTTATCTTGGTTTATACTTTGATTTTTCAAATACACCATTTCTGGAGTATAAGTTGTTACCAAGTCTAATTGTGGCTTTAGCATGTGTATCTCTATACATATTTTTGAAGCTACATAGTTAGTGGAAAGAGTTCTTTCACTTATGTCCTCAGTATATGACCAAACTTACTTCAAGACTGTGTAGTATAATTAACTTTCCTATTTTTTTCTTCTTTTAGAGGTATTACCACTGAGAATTTCTGTAGAGACTATATTTAACCCTTTCCATGTGCAGTAGGGATGGACTATTTTTAAAAGAGGAAAAGATTATCTGATAGACGTTTTTAGCTTAAAAAAGAAGTTATCAATTTTATTAGCTCACTTCAACATACTTAATCACTACCTGAGGGGTTGAATGGAGAAAGGTTGGAGTTTTAAGCAAGTTATCTATAAAACCACTATCACTGGGCTTCATGTTATCTAACTTTCTTTTGAGGACAAAAGAAAACATTAAACATTTAAATGTTTAAACTTTCATAAATATAAGTATGAAATGATGAATTTTTCTTAACACTGTTCAGTGTAAGCTTAGGAACCGAAGAAAATAAGCATGCAGTGCTTATAACATGGGCCCTGGAGCCAGAATATCTGGGTTTGAATTTCAGATCTATTATTGCCTGACTGTGTGACTTTGGGCAATTTTCCACGCCTTTTTTGTGCTTAAATTTCCTCCTCTTTAAATAAAATTAGTACGCACTGTTGTGAAGAGTAAATAGGTTAATAGATATGAAGCATCTACCTGTATGTGTAAGTTTACACAGAAACTGTAAAATGCAATGTAAACCAAAGTTTAGAGAAAGCTATAGTAAAACAAAACAATATGTAGGTATTAAAAATAGTTGTCTAATTAGATATGTTTTTCTGAGAATAATTATGATGAGGGTGTTTATTATGCAAGGTAGAGTAGCATGTTAATAAGAAGTTTCTGAAATCTCTAAAAAAAATTGAGTCACAGAAAGTGGGCAAGAGTTTCTTTGAGTTCTGGGTTGCTTCTTGGCTGTCTGGTTTTTCTTCAGATAAAGCACTCAGCAGTTGGATGGAAAACATCTCAATTTTCTATCTGCATTTGGTAAAATAGCTATTTCAGAAACCCTGTGCATACTACTTTATTGGTAACTAGATGCTTGTAAAAAGTTTAGATGATTGTTGGTTGTCAGCCTCCTTGGCGATGTCTCCTATTTTTTAGTGCCTTCTTTTGTAGTGAGCAATTTAATCAATGTTTTAACTATGAGTCAAAAGAACATATTTTATGAATTCTCCTTAAAGGTTTACGATTTTTTCTTTTACTACTAATATACAAAATGACCATTTTATGTCTCTAATGATTGTGTCTCAATAGCCCAATACAATTACTAATAGAGAACTACATGGTCTGAAATGAGCTTTAATATAATTATTTCTATCCCTGGGTTGTGGGTAATTCAATCTGTGGTGCTGATGTACTCAGTTAAACATGGTGGATTTACATACCTACAGTCATAGCAATGTATCTAAAGAGGCCAACTGATATCATGAATAATAATCATTTCATTTTGCTATTTATCTAGTGAAAGTCTGGATTCTGAAAGCCTCATATAATTTTTCTCAGGTGCTCAATATTAATGAAGGAGAAGAAATTTATATGAATTACTTAGTCTTACAGGCAATTGAAACAGAGTCTGCCAGAAGTAGAAATGGAGCTCTAAACTTTGTATTTCAAAAAGTATTTTTTTTCCCAAATGAGTTTATCTACTAAACTAATTCTCAAAAAGTTCTTACAGGCAACTAATGCTTATTCTTTGCTGTACTGAAATATGCAGTACATTATGGATGTTTGGTATGGTTAGCATAATAACAAATACTTCATAAATAGTGATTGAAAAAGAATAATGGTGATATGCTTTGACTTTGCGTAAAGAGTTATTCTGTGGCTCCAGTTTAAGTAGCCTTCTACTTACTCTTGTATTACTCTATAATTTCAATCATTTAGAATATGAAAAGTTGTTCTATAACTAAAGGAAAATTTTGAACTTATTGCTATGATTATGCATTTGTTTAGCACCAAAGGTGCTAAACTCCCAGAGCTCAAGCAAACATAGAATGAATCATGAAGATTATTAATTGAGCTTTTGCTACCTAAAAGCATCCATTCTGTAAGTATAGCCAAAATACTTATAGATCCAACTGGCTTAAAATATTTTTTCCACTCTCTGCTGTGGTGTCTAAAATGTCTATAATTAGAGATATTCCTTTGGGCGCAGGCATTATCACAATTGTTACCTGGAAGGTTAAACTGTTACTGCACATCGGTCTAGGAACACATACAGTCTTTTCAAATTATTCAGCTTAGGCAGTACTCTGAAAGAGAAATAATTAGTAATTTGGAATGGGAAAACCCCAGTTCATGGCTTATCCTGAAAAGAATTATTTTGGGTGGGATAAAACAGTGTAGGGTTTATCTCTGCTATAAAAAGTTATGATGATTCTAATTTGCTTGCCATTGAGCCAAGTATTCATTCTTTATGGAAAAAAATCAATAGCTATATTCCTCTACCTAAGGTTCAAAATATAGAAGTTATTTGGACTTGGTGAGATTCTCCCATTCTTAAGCTTCTTTCAGGATTTCAAGTTTATTCATATTTTTTTTGCCTACTTTTGAAAGCTTTTGTATTTAGATGACTACTTTCATGAGTCCCAAATTAACGATTTATTTGTAAACAGGGATGGAATAAATCATAAAGATATTACTTGAGGTGTTTTGTTTTTCACCAATAGACATGATTGATGGTTCTCTAGTCTAGTTTTCCTTGTGATCAAAGATTTATATTTATAAAATAGCATAACCAGTAGCAACAGAGTTCATTAAGAAATTAGGCTACCAATTTCCTTTTATTGTTTGATTTATTTTCCAAAAGGATGCTTATCTTGTATACTCACTAGTACAGATATGTAATTTTGTGACACTTATTGTTTTAATTAGGTGATTGGCCAAATATTTATAAATATCTTTCAGGTACATGCTACATGAGAACTTATTACTAGGGTTGGTATAAGGGAGGGATGACCACAGAAATAAATAAAATATGGCTTCTGGTATTTAAGACAGTTTCAGTTTAAAAGAAGAGACAGATTTACATAAATATCCTTGGAAAATAAATTAAATAAAGAGATGGGGCTATTGAGTAAGAAAGTTAAGCCCACATTTTTAACTGCAACCCTAGATCATTAATTGTAAGGTGGGTTTTCCAACTCTGTTTCAGAAAGTCCTACCAAGATGTAGCAGAAGGGGTCACTTAAAAATAAAACAACCAAAAACATAAAAATATTTTATTTGTATTATAGAAATATACTTTTTTTCACAAGTAAATAAAGGAAATTATAATCCCACAATATAAATAACTATAAATTCATTAATGGTCATCTCTTCATCAAAAAACAACTTTTTATGACACATTTTAGCTTAATATGTCATGAATTACTCTGCTAATAAACAATCTTGTATAACAGTTATACATTCATCATTTGTTTATTTATCCAATGAAAATGTTACTTAAAGAGATTTTACTATATTCTAGGCACAACCACTGTTCATGGATATAATGGTATATACCAAAGATATCTATTAAGTAACTGTTGAGGATGTTAACTATTTGGCCAACATGAGTTCTATGAGTCCTATGTTATTATTGAATTGTAAGAACAAGATATTGAGAGTTGCTTAATTTTGTTTTGCTCACAAAACCAATTATGTCTATTCATTGTAGACAAAAATGAGATCATGAAATAAAGACTTTAAAAGTAGTATAGGGAATTATACAGGTATGGGTTCAAGTCATGGCTACATCTCTCGAAAACTGTGTGATCTTGGTTGAATACATTCCAGTGAGTCCTGACCTGGTCCTGGAAGTTCAAATGATGCCAGAATAGGTAGGAAACATTTTTTTCTTTTCCCACAAATTCTGATCAGTTGAAGTAAGAAAGCATAAATGGAACACTGATGAAACTTACAGAGGAAATAGGATTATACTATCTCATTCTAGTAGTTATATATGCCTTCAGTCTACAATTGTTACAAGTTGTAGTATCCTCTCTCTGCCATTTTTAAATCCTCTCTCTGCAATTTAAGTAATCTATCTATATCTATTTAATTAGCAATAAGAACCTTTTCCCAGATAACAGGACATAGATTTCGAATAGATTGCAGAAAAAGACAGCAAGGGATAGAGTTTATGGGTAAATTCATTAATAGCAAAATAAGTATTAAGAAATGTTTGAGTAAATATATATATTTCAATGTGTGTAGTCCCAATTTCTTTCAAATTTTGTCCTATATAAATCTTGTGCACATTCCTGTGGCTTTTCCACTACCTAACCTGCTAATGCACCAAGAAGCTGTTTAATTGGGAGAGGGTGTGATCTCCAATTGTGTAGGATTGGTCCATACAAACAAAAATCTAAAGAAAATGGAGAACTATCTACTTAAAAGTAGTGCTCGAAACAGAGAGTAATTAGGTCTAGTAGAAAACTCAGTTAAAGTTGTGATGTGACTACACTATTAGAATTAAGAGGTAACTGAAATTTCCCAAGTGATAACAGAAAATTTGCCATTTAGCCTGTAATGAGGTTTGAAAAAAGAAAAAAAACAAAGCTCAACAAGATATCACCAGTAACTAGAAAGACATTTCTTAGAAGGTCCACCCAGTGGGCATTTGTTCCCTTATCCTTATAAAAGAGACAAATCGTTTCATGCAATATACTCTCAGTACTCATCATTAGTGCCCCCCAAAAGATTTCTATTGACCCTAACCATCTGTACTATTTCCTTCCCCCTGGCTTTTCCAAGTTTTTTGCTCAACTATTCTGTCATGAGCCATCTGGTTCAGATATGGTGAGATAGTGCAGAGAAACAGAAATCATAACCTTCAGTATTGTAGTAATCACATTTTTACTAGAAATATCCAGAGAAATATGATGCGATCTTTAAATACATATGCAAATCATGTGCAAATTATATGCTAATACATGTGTGGTCCGCCTAACTATTACACATAGCTGAATGAAACCCTTGGGAAAATCTTATTGGAGATCATTGGTCTAATGAAAATTGCTGCTGCACGCTAATTATAGTGACATGTGTGCTGCTGTATTGCCCCTTAGTGGTGAGGGGGATGACAGAGGTTAGTTGAAGTTAGATGACTGACTGACAGGAATTATGTCTGTGATCACAGAAGTAAACAGTAAAATATTTCTATTCTTTAAAATCCAATTTTTATGATTTTACATCTAAATAAAAATTCAGTCTTGGATGACTACTGACAATGTGTTCAGGAAGACAGGAGTCTGGGAGAAAAAAAGACACAAATTACCAATAAACTGAGTCAGTTTAGTCTTTCTTTGCTATAGTATTTTATGAAATTTTCTATTTTTTAATCAGTTGACTAGCTCATGGGAAATACGCAGATTATAAAAATATACTGTACATACTTAGAGATACAATACTGAACTTATTTTTCAAAGAAGAATCAAGTTCTGAAAAGATTTAATACTTCCTTTAAAACAGGAAAATCGAATCCTCACTATGCCTCAACTGTATGACCTTGAACAAGTCTCTTAACATGTTTGACTCTTCAGTTACTTAATCACAAAAATATAATGGTATACACCTCCTTGGATAGTTACAGGGTCGTAAAAACATTACTTTGCAGGACATGGACTTTGAAAGGCAGGCGCTCATGAACCGATTTTCATATTTCAAATGAGTGATTTTAAAAATTATTTATTATTTGTATCTAAATAATTTCTCTACTCTAGATTAATTTTTAATTTATTATATTGACATTTCCTAATTAGAGAGATACTCAGTATTTGAGAGGTGGACATTCTTATTTAAGCTATACTTTAAGAAAGAAATAGACTTGATTGTGATGTAGGTTATTAAATATAAGTGTAATTTGTAATTGTATTTAGGAATCCTAATACTATCATTTGAAACTTATGACTAAAAGATGAAGAGACTGAATTGTGGAGAAGAGTGAAAGAATTACCTTAATTATTCATTAACCTAATTAGCTTAATTAATTTAAGCAGTTTCCCTGCTTGAAAGAAGTACTTCCCTGAACTTGTTCAGAAATCAAATCTACCTTCATTAAAGCTCAAATAGACATAGAATGTTTAGTGGCTAGCTTAGGATAAAGTTTAGGAATCAAAGACATGCCATTTATATTGGTCAGGATATAGTTTATGGAACGGTTTCCTTTATTTCTAGTATTTATTGATTCTTGCCAGTTTCTTATACCTTGTTAACGGACATTATTTTGCTATTTCTAGAACTATTTCAAATTGGAAATTTCAGGATATTCAAGAGTTTCTTGAAGTTTCAGATAAAATCAAGGATTTTATAATGTGTAGGGGAAAATCCAATGAACTTCTACTTGTAGAAGATTTAAATGTTAAGAAAGGATCAATTTAGAACTTGGTGCATTAAAAACAATACACTAAAATAATTATACATGGCTATGCTACTTTGTGCTAGGCATAAAATTAGATAGCTGAATATCCCTTTGCTCTGGGTCTTTAGAATCATAGTAAATAAAGGAATATAAGAAACGGTCAGCTCAATATACTTATTATGCAAGAAAGATTCTAGAAATAAGAATACATTGGGTCTGTGTCCACAGAAATAGCTATTTTATATATAGCATGCATTTACTATTATCATTTAATGCTTACAAGCTTATCTTCAGCTTTATTACTATACAAGCAACATTAACAGCAGTGCTTACTAAGTGCTTTTTTATTGTGAGGAGAATGAAAGAAAATATGATTGCCTTGGCAGTACAGTTTTCTTGAATTTCTTCTATTTGATATCTTAAAAATTAAACCTAAGCTTGTATCATGATGGACACTAAGTTGTGTCTTAAACATAATGTCACATTTGCCTCAGCACAGATCCCTTGATTACTAAAAATGAAGTCATTGTCCAGTTCTTAATGACTTAATTATTTGAAAGCAAATTGATTTATCCCTATTATTTCAATAAACTCCTTACCTCCTATGTTAAACAGAAGGAGGAAGTATGTTATGAAATAAAATTGAAGGTTTAAATATGTTTGATCACAGTTTTCTCCTAGTATAAAATGTGTGAAATCAACAGATTCAACACTTTTAGCTTCAGGAAATGTTTGACTCCCCGAAAGGCATATAATTGAGTGTACCTGTGGTACAGGGCTATGTCTAATCAGTCGACTGTGTAGCTGGGTAGAGTCAAGTGCCATTCATCTGCCTCCCCTGAGATTTGTGGAAACAAGAAGGAGGAGCAGGCATAAGACAAAGATATATAACCATGTTGACCACTGAAGTTCATGGTTAACAACTTAATTATCTAAGTTCAGCTATCACTCAAAAACAAATCTGTGCAACTTAGGCACATTTTATAATTTACAATAGAAATAGCATAATGCCAAGGACAGTGCTTCTGGAATTAGAATCTACATTAAGTGTGTTTAATTTAATTTTCTAATTATATTTCTAATAGCTTAAATACCTGCACTGATAAAACGGTTAACCACCTGCATTTAAATGCCACCTGATGCGTTTATTTTGGAACAGTAACAGATTGGTATAATTTGAGCTGAAGTTCCTCTGAAAATTCTTCTATGAATGGGTTCTAAATTAATCTTTGTGCCTGATCTGCAATGATGTTGTAAGGCAACAATCATTGTGAGAATTGCCATTACGTGGTACTATTCTGTTTTTTTCCTTCTGGTTCAAACTTGAAGTAGTGGGTAGTTAAATTAAAAATAGAAATTTGCACTGGCATTTTCATTTTCCTATGGTGCTTCAATGTTGGAATAGTGCATGGTTAAAACAAAAAATCAATTCAGTGAAATGTTTGCATAGCACTATGTGAGGAAGGTTAGGTGAATATGTACTGCATCTATTGTACCAAGTGAGCAAACATATGCAGAATGTCCCTGTGTTCATATAGTTTCTATATGGTCCATGTATTTTGAGCTGATGATACTAAAATAGAACTTAAACTAATTTATCACCCAAGCAGTAAGAAGTCTAACCTTTTGAAAATCTGATGACTGATAGAGATCCTCTCCTCCTCTCTCACAAGGGAAAAAAGAAATGCACAAAGAAGGCATCAGCATTTTATCAAGACAGTCAAATGAAAGTATTGTATATCCTTTTGTTTGGAAGCAACCTAGTCCTAATGAAGCTCATGGTAGTGAAAAGATCAAATAGGCCCTCTTGTCCATCCTTAGATAAACAATTATATTGTAAAATGTTAAGTCTTAAGATATTAAAAGTAAAGGCATCTGAAACTCTGATTCTAATGATACCAGTCTCTCACTGAACCAGTGCACAGTCCATGCTCAATATGCTTTTATTCAAGGAAGCGTGAGATAATGCTACCATAGGGAATAATGTGGTAGTCCCACAGAAGTTCCAACGCTAACTAGAAGTATGGTTTCAATTAGCAATGGCGATACTACTACTAACGATTGCTGTAATATCTATTATCATCTTTTTAGTTGAACATGACACAGAACAGAGTTCAAGAAATCTTTGAATTTAGGTGTTGATGCTAGTTCTAACAAATGTTTGTTTGACCTTGATTAAGTCATTGAACTAAATGTGTCAGTTTCTGCATCCCTAAAATATGGAGGTTAAACCTGATGATCTTTAAATGTTGCTAATTGACTATTGTGAAGGGGACAAAATAGGAGTTTTGGAGACTACTGGATCTGGGTTAATATTTAGATTCTACTAATCAAATATGTAACTTTGTTTCAAAACAAGCTCTCCTATCTTCCTCTTTCTTTTGAGTATATTTGAATAATTAAACTAAGACAATAAAAATTAAAGGGTAATAGCCCTTGGCTCATAGTAGGTATTTAAATATTTGTTTCATTATGACTACTTCTTTACATGACTATAAATGTAGCAGAAGGGACAAAAACTGCACCAGTAACCAGTGATGATGTGATTATAAAATAATGTATGGATTTATAATAGCTACTCCTTGCAGAACTGTCGCAGCAGCCTTTATCCCACAGGTAAATAATAAATTTGCCATGTAGTTCTGAAACTTAAATATTCTATTTGGAAGCTTATTCTATGTATCAGATAGACTTGTGAGTCCATGAAGATACTATAGAAAATGAATAACTTTACTCTGGGAAATTCATAGATCCTGTTCTGCCCACAACTATGCTCTCTAAAAGTCCTGTACAACAAGGCTGCTGGTTGTGTGAGGGGTGCTTGTTGTAATGCTCTGGACTTGTAAGGTGTGGCAAATACTATATCTTAATTTATAATCACCTGGAAAATGTAAAGTGTCAGAAGGTTCACTTTTCTTAGGTAGTTTTGAGCTCTTTCCTCACTTTTGCAAAGAGAATTGAGCTCACTATGATCTCTGAAATATACAATTATAGGAAATCATGTTTTGGATTGACAAGGGTGATGGAAATGGCATGCTGGATTCCTGTTTGTACAGGAATAACTATTGCAGAGGAAGTCAACCTTGAATGACACTGAAGAGCAAGATAATAAAGCATGAATTGACAGGTGAAGGGAGAGATCTAAAACGTTGAAGGCTGTATAATAAAATGAGTGAAATAGGTTGACTCGATCAAGAGACATTATGGGAAATTATGTCATTACTGTACTGTTTGTTTCTGTGATGAATGAAGAACTCTATTTCCTTGGCTCAGGTTTAAGATATTTTCTATTCATAATTTCTTCTAAATCTACTTTGGAAAAAAAAGAGAGATTCATTTGTAAAGTATTATTGTATTTGTCTCTTGGCCCTAATTGTGTATGTCATTTTGTGCTACCCAAGATGAATATTGTGGTAGTGATGGTCTTATTTTGTTTCCCTGGTTTGAAAGAAAAACAATTCCAGGTAATGGTCAGTTTTGTGACCATCAGAAATAGGCTGTACATGTCAAAAATATGTTTGCAAAAATTACTTAACAATCTCAGTGATAAATGGCTATGATGAAACAAATATGCCAATTTGGATTTAGGTCAGTCTTGACATTAAAAAGAAATGATGTTTCTTTACTGTTTCCAATATTTTCAATTTCCTGGTCAGAGTTTGCCAAGGTTTGTATGTGTCCTGAACCATTTAAGAAATACTAACTCTTCTGGGAAGAGAAGAAATTAAAATTACTTTTTAATTTCTTCAATGCCTTGCTATCACTGAATGAGTAGACAACAGTAGAAGTGAGACAGAGAGATCTCAGAGGGGCTTGAACTGCTGCCAGGGAACTACCTGAGTAGACTGGGGATGATAAGGGCTGCACTGCTAATCACCCATGCTCTCCCTGCCGGGAATAATGCCTGAAAACTGTGGAGCATATGTCAGATATCAGCTAATAGGTCTACCTGTTGATGTTTCAAGGTTGACTGATTAAAAACAACTTGTTTGCAGCTAGGTTGTCTATATGAGAAATGACCTATGAATTTTATATAATTTTGTGAAAATAAAAATGGTCATTAAAACGCAATTGATATTTTAACATACTTTAAAAGCACTATAAAGGTGAATGTTTCTACCACTGAAGAAAGCACAATAAATAAAACAATGAGGTGCATTAAAAATGTACAAGTGTTGGATTCACTCTGTCCCCTAAGCCTATACTCCATGACTTACTCATTGATGTCAGATAATAAATTCTGAATCTTCATTGACTCCTTTCTCTGAGGGAAGCCATGATCTTAGCTGGGTCACCTAAACTCTCACTTCACCTTCACAAGTATCTCTCAGACCTGGCTACTTCTTTCTATTCCCACTTCTGCTGTATTTTAGTTCGGAATCTTCCCAACTTTCTCCAGGAATAGCTTCATAATGTTTCTTTCTGCTTTCATTTCTGTCTAAAAGACGTCCTTTGTTTTGCTTCTGGTTTCTTGCCTAAAGAACCCTGCAGACTGAACACAGCTTTCTTGGGTCTAGATCTGGGGGAGGAGAAAGGAAGAGAGGCCCAGATAGAAACAGGGTGTCATAGAGGAATCAAATTAAGATGAGGCAAGAAGGTAAAAAGACTAAAGTACCAAATGAGTAAGCAATCAAGTAAGAGTTTATATTTCTTTTACTTTCCACACTAGAAATATGCAGAAAGTACCCGTGATCATATGTGACAACCATATAAAACTGTGCAAAGGCCCCTGGCTTACACTGTCATGGAAGAAGAGGAGCAGAGATACCACCAAAGATCCTTAGGATAAATATGATCCAACCCCTCAGAGCAGTTCTATTTCATGCTTCCCTTGGGTCTTTTTGAACCACATCGCCTCTTGCAATCATAAATTAGAAAGTATGCATTTGCATCAATTGTTTTTCTGAAAATGCACTTTTTTTTTTTTTTTTTTTTTTGAGGCGGAGTCTCACTCTGTCACCCAGACTGGAGTGCAGTGGCCGCTCCCGGCCACCGCAGCCTCGACCTGCTGGACTCCGGCAATCCTTTTACCTCAGCCTTCCAAGTAGCTGGAACTACAGGCGCGCGCTACCACGACCGACTAATTTTTGGTTTTATTGTAAAGATAAGGTCTCGCCAAGTTGCCCTGGCAGGTCTCGAACCCGCAGGCTCAGGCAATCCACTCACCTCAGCCTCCCAAAGCGCGATATTACAGGCTGAGTCACCGTGCCCGGCTATGCACCTTTTTTTAATTGTTGAGAGAAGCAGATTACCTCTAAGGAAGTTTTTTTAATAAAATGAATTATTTAAAAATAAATAACTTCTTTGTGTTCTGTGCTGTAAAGGGGCAGCATATATAATGGAGATTTTTGAATCAGAAATTGAGTTTAAATTTTATCAATTTCTAGAACTTAGCTAGCCATAAGACCTCTGATTCTGATCTGATGTGTGTGTTTTACATTGTTGTTTAACTTACCCTCTACAAACTCATTTGATGCTACAGTCCAGTTACACTGAATTTGTCACTGTTTTTGGATAAAATCATGGTGTTCTCCTCCATTCAGCCTTAACAAATATATATATATTTTTCTATCTGGGACATTCTCCCACAGCCCTATTTTACCAACTGTTTGTCCCCTTCCAACACATACACATACAAATATCTAATTCCCCTACAATCTTAAGGCTTAAATTAGATGAAACCTCCAACAGGAAGTCTTCTTTGATTTTTTTAAATTTTTTTTTAATTTTGAAGATGTGGAGTACAATTCAGGGTTAGGTATACAAATGTTCATTATGCAGGTACCCTTGTTGATTAGGTGTGCCCCCACTCCACTGGCAGTTTCCCACTACTGCCAATCTCTTTCTTATAGTATTATGTAATTGTTCAAGGTCCACTTGTGAGTGAGAACATGTGGTACTCAGTTCTTTGTTTCAGTGATAGATCACTCAGTATTATAGACGCTAAGTTCATCCCAGTTGTTGCGAAGTTCATAATTTTGTCCTTTATGGCTGTGTAATATTCCATCATTTATATGTACCACATTTTTTTTTGACCAGTTCTTTTTTGATGGCAACACAGTTGGTTCCATGTTTTTGCTATTATAAATAATGCTGTAATAAACATGCATGTGCAGGTATCTTTTTCATAGGGTGATTTGAGTTCCTCTGGGTATATTCCCAGTAGGAGGATTGTGGGGTCATATGGAAGGTCGATTTTTAGATCTTTTAGGAATTGCCAAACTGTTTTCCACAGAGGTTGTACGAGTTTACGCTCCAACCAACAGTGTAGAAGTGTTCCCTTTTCCCTGCATCCTCTCCAGCATCTGTTGAGTTTTGAGTTAGTGATGATGGCCATCCTGACTAGAGTTAGGTGATATCTCAGTGTGGTTTTAATTTGCATTTCTCTGATGACTAGTGAGGCTGGGCATTTTTTCATGTATCTGTTGGATGCTCATATGTCTTCTTTTGAGAAATGTCTATTCATATCTTTTGTCCACTTTGTAATGGAGCTGTTTGTTTTTGTTTTTCTTTTCAGCACGTTTGAGTTCTTTGTAAATCTTAGATGTTAAGCCTTTGTCAGATATACAGTTGACAAATATTTTTTCCCAGTCTGTGGGCTGTCTCCCGACTCTCTTTGTGGTTTCTTTGACTTTGCAGAAGTTTGTCAGTTTGATGAGGTTCCACTTGTCTCTTTTATCTCTTATGGCATTGGCCCTTGGGGTTTTGATCAGAAATTGATTGCCAGTTCCCATTTCCACAAGGATGTTTCCTGCATTTTCTAAGGTTCTTATAGTTTGAGGTTTTACATTTAGGTCTTTGATAATTTAAATTTGGTTTTCTTGTATGGTGATAGATAGGGGTCTTGTTTCAACTTCCACATATGGTCAGCCAGTTTTCCCAGCTCCATTTACTGAATAGGTTCTTCTCTAATCCCAGTGGTTGATGGTGGAGGCTTTGTTGAAGATGTGTTAACTGAGAAATTGAGGTTTTGCTTCTGGAATCTCTATCCTGTTCCATTGGTCTTTGTGCCTGTTCTTGTACCAATACCAGTCTGTTTTGATTATTGTAGTTTTATAATAAAGTTTAAAGTCTAGGAGTGTGATACCTTCTGTTTTTATGTTTTGTTTTGCTGTTATTTTTTTTCTGAGGATTGCTTTGGCTATTCGTGATCATCAATGTTTCCATATGAATTTCTGATTCTTAATTTAAGTTTATTTTCCATCCATTTACTCCCACATGATCCTAAACTTCTTCTATTCAAATGCCTCTTATTAAATTTTGTCATTATGTCTTCCCAGTAAAACCATCAGCTCTATGAGAACAAATCTCTTACTGCTCTTGCTTACCACTCTGTCTTTAGCATCTGACCAATCCCTGGGAATATAGATAACATTCAACAAATACTTGTGAAATTACACCCACAAATGTGATTTGTTCTTTATCAGAATTTGATATCCAAAATCTCACCAGGACTGCTGCATAGCAACTGAGCACAGCATACAGTAAGCATTTACACATATCTGTTCAAATAACAATTGAATGAATGAACAATGTATTTAAAAATGCAAAATTTCTTTGTCTAGAATATTTCCTCATAGAACTTTACTTTCTGAATAAGATTGCTCACTTAGTAGTTAATTTCCCATCACAGCAGCCTGGCCCTGGAATGGTGGAGTATAAAGTTATTGGAAGCTGCATAGATTCTTGTTGCCAGGTCCTTGGAACACTGGAAAAAACCATGAAGATCCCAGGAAACTAGAAAAGGAGAGAGTGAAAGAAACTGAAACTAGGTGTTTTTATTTATTATTTTGTTCTGTTGTGACAAGTGAAAGATTCTTTCCTTCATTCCTCAGAGAAATATTTTTGAAGTCTTCTGCAGAAAAGACCTCAAAAACAAAGGAGACATATGCAAGTTTAAGAAAATGAAATCAGTGTTTAATTACTAAATATTCTAACTCTAAAATTAAAGAAAAAAACTTAAATAATTCAGTTTGATTTAGTCTCATTAGTCTGATTTCCTCGTGTTTAGCCTTAATTATGTGATACATAAGCCCTAATTATGTAGTACATATACAGTGCTCTCTCTAAAGTTAAAGATCAGAACGGATACTGACTTAAATGATAAAATCTGTTAAATTATTAATGATAATTAATCTTACAAAATAGGTGTAATTAGTTTAAGTACTTTAGATATTATTCTTAATAGCATTACAAATAATATGACACAGTTTGATCATTTTGAAAATAATTTATTGGGAAGAAAGGCTATACAAGCAATATGTATTACTCAAGCGTGCTAACCAATTGCTTAGTCCTGTAAAAGAGATTTAGCTGTCCTTGTTGAAAAGGTGAGTTTGTTTTAACCCATTTAATGCTGTGTCCTAAATAAAATGGGGATATTGCTTCCAAATAATATTTTGTCATGGATATAATCATTTTTACATGCCATCAAGGTTTGTTTTTTTGTTTTTACTATTATTTGGCTCACTGCATTCTGGGTATTGTGCCATGAGTTGTTCAGCACTCTTCAGTGTGTTTTTGCGTTTTGTGTTTTATGGCTATATCCTAAGAATTTAAACTTTAGCTATTTAATTTTGATGCTATAGACCAAAAGTGTTTAGTTTTACTTCTTTTCCTTAACCCTAAATAAGTCTGCTATTTTCATTTAGTATCTAACAGATGGTTAAATTCTGAAAATTTCTATAGGAATATAAAGGGTATCATTTACCACTGAAACAGCATTCTAAAGTGGATGTTCCTCTATTGAATGGGAGCATCATGAAATCAGATATCGTTCACATATCCTAACTGGAGTTTAATGAAGAAGAATAAGATAATAAGTTCCACATCAGAAATCATATTAAGCTGGGCACAGTGGCTCAAGCCTGTAATTCCAGCAAGTTGGGAAGCAAAGGTGAGAGGATTGCCTGAGCCCATGGGTTTGAGACCAGTTGAGGCAACTTGGTGAGACTTCATGTCTACAATAAATCATAGTAGCGTGTGCCTGTAGTTCCAGCTACTTGGAAAGCTGAGGAGGAGGGATTGCCTGAACCCAGCAGGTCAAGGTTGTGGTGTCTGTGAGTGTGTCACTGCACTCCAGACTGGGCGACAGAGTGAGACTCCAACTCAGAAAAAAAAGAAAAGAAAAGAAAATCATGCTATTTGTTCAGAGGTTTTACTATAGTGTTTCTAGCCCAGACTTAAACATATCTTGACTGAATACAACTGAGGAAATCTCATAGTCAAACTGCAGAAACTTTTTTATAGTATGGTTCCAGAGAATCATCAAAAATATGATTTCATTCAATAAAATCTTGATGTACTGGGCATGGTGGTGTGTGTCTGTAGACTCAGCTACTCGGGATACTAACACAGAAGAATTACTTGAGCCCAGGAATTTGAAGCCAGCCTGGGCAACATAGCAAGATATCATTTCACAAAATAATGATAATAATCTTGATACAATAAGATTAGCCCATGATATATAAATCAGTCTTATACCTTTATGTTATACGATTCCATAATAGTTAAATGTAAGTGAAAAAGGATAAGAAGAAACATCTTTCTCTAAAGTTATACAGAAATAGTTTCTATTATTAGGACTTTCATCTAATGACATCCTTCCACAATGTTCAAATCAAAACTGCATTCTTCCCAGACATCATATTGATCATTTAGTGTACTCTTCAAAGCTACCATCATCAACATTTTGAGAAGATATCTTCCCAATATTAAGAATATCTAATTAGATATAAGGAAACATTGATGTGTTACTAATTCAAATTTGGCTCTGCTGAGTAAACACTTATTAATAATAGAGATCAAGACTCGCCCCAGCAGGGAAGGCTGAAGTGGGAACAGTCTAGGAAAGAAAATGTCCATACGGTCATAATGTTTTTCCCGGAGAACTATGAGCAACAAAAACAATTGCAAAAATAAATTTGATACTTAAAAAAACCCCAAATAGAAAATTTATTTCAAATGAAATATTATATAGAACCTAAGCGTGTAAAGTAGTTAAAACTGATGTTTTAGAAGTCAGTGAGAACAATGAGGATATTTCACTGAAAAATATAAAATTTGTTATTACAGATGACAGTACCAGACAACCTTAGCTTTCAGGTGATTTCTCTATTTTGTGTTACACCATTTCAGGAAAACCCACCCAGATATATAGTACAACATATTTATTTTTATTTTAAACAGGTGGCCTTGCATTTTAGAAACCTTTTCAACTGATTCTGACAATATCAACAAAATAAACTTTCATGAGAGGTGTGCAGAGAAGTTATTTTTGTCCAGTAGCATGTCAAACTACTGATTTTGTGACTTTCCCAATATCTTGTTGGGATCATAAGTTACATGATATGAGTGATTTTATACAAAATACCCTTATGAAACTCCTTATTGCATATTTCTTATTGCTTAGGATATTATGCAATGTAGTTTATGAAGTCTCTGATGAGACATTCCAGTATGAACTTCGTACGAAAAAGAATGGTGGTTTTTCCGTCTAAAAAATCGTCTAAGAGCAGGGTAAACGATGTAGCTTCCAAGTCTTATCTTGGCATTTTGGCTGAAAAAAAAAGCCTTAGAGCCATCAAATATGGCAAAGTATTAAGAGTGTGTGTCTTTATATTTTGAACTTTTAGCCTCAACTGCCAGTATCTATCTTTTCTTCACTTGAGTTTCTTTTCTGAACTTTTAAATATGATATTGTCGGTTAATATCACGTCATATTAAGTATTAGTATATTATCTGAAAAAGATCTAATATTAGAGCAATATAAATAGGAGATAATTTAAAACAATCTTTTGACTGTTTCTCCCACTAACTTTCCTACTCTTGAAGAATAAGGCTATGTCTAATTTATTCTTGTATAATTGGACCAAAGACAGTGTCTGAAACATAGAGACTATTAAACAGATAATTGTTAGTTTGTTCATTGTAATGAGTTAATGAAAATACTAATAATTTTATATTATAATTATAGTCCTCTATTTATAAAATCTTATAATTTTCTATTGGGTTTTAATAAAAATATGTGGCAAAGGCTTTTAGTAAGGTAGTTCCTTTTTATTCTGTAAACATATTTACCAATCTTGACAAGTTACAGGTTCCTAAGCATTCTCTGTGCTATTTCATTATTGCACTATTACATGGAATGATCTTTACACTCTTCCTTGTCTTGGAATGTTTTTTGCTACCTTGTCAGTTTTAAGAAAAGCTTCTTCTCTGAAACTTTTTCTAATTCTTTCAAAAGTGTTAATCAGTGTTTCCTTTAATTTTTTATTATAGCAGGCTTAACACTTCATAAAAGTATCACCAACTGTATTTCAATTAGCCCCTAACATATTTATCCTTCCAGTCTGTGATATTCTTAAAAATAAATAACCAGTCTTTTTCATCTTTGTACCTGACACAACATGAATACTTAGTCCACGATGTTTACTAAGTACATAATGTTAAGCAAATTTTTAAAAGTTCATTAGTTTTTATCAGTTCAATGGTTCTTATTTAATATCTTAAATTACAAAAGTAGCCCATATGATGGCTATTATTTTCACTGAATTGGACTAAGTTTTATTTTATGATGTGAGATGGATTTTAAAAGTCTCTGTGGTTCTCTTCTAGATTTAGAGATATGTAAGTAGTGTGGGTAAAGTCTTCTATGTTTCTAAAATTTGTAGGAAGGTCAATAAATATTTTTAGGGATTAAAGACTTTTCTAATATAAGACGAAATATACCCATGCATATAATATATATTTAATTAGATGGTGAAATAGGAAAACAGTAAACTAAACCATAATGTTTCAGATTGTGCAGACAAAGCTAAAATTTGACTTTATGTTAGTCTTCTGAAACAAAAGAATACTGTGTGTGCACTTGAGAACTGAGTGACTGTTTTTAGTTAAGAATAAATTGCAAAAGGGATAAACACTTGAAGTGTCAGTTTTGCAAGATTCATATAATTGCAACATTTACTTTTGATCAGTTATGACAATATCAATGCTGTGAAGCAAAAGACTCATTTCTATTTACTGTTAATCATTCAATCATTCATTTGATATATATGTATGATTTCTAAATATTTTACTTGCCTGGGTGTCTGGAATTAAGTTCAAAGAACTGCTCAAAATAAAAATTTCCATAAGAAAAAACTTGGATTTTAAAAACTCATTTGGTGGCTTATTTACTTATGTATTTTTGGCCTCTGGTAAAATTCAAAGTAGTCACAATTACATAATTACATACTGTTGAAGTTATAGCAATATATAGGTTTTAAATTGGAATACTTATATACGTATTTGCACTTAATGAGAAAATTTATGGTAAATGAGCAAAAACTGATTAATACTATATCACCTTTATGCTTATAATATTTCAACAGCATTTAATTGTTGTGATGCATGATAATAATCTCAATATGATTATATACTCGTGAAAAGGAATGATACTGATTTGATATCAGGCTGCTGCCTACATCATCCAATTTAATAATTATAACATCAAAAAGTTAGTGTACAGATGGAGTCATTTCTTTAAGGAATTTCATCTTAGCTCTCTCCTTCCTGACCCTTTCACTTGCTTATCAAAAAATTAGTCATTTCTCCATTATTTCTATTTCCCCTACTTTCTCATTTGTTAGACATCAAAGGCATAGTCATTTAGTATATTATTGATTCAGAGGAAATTTTTGACAGTTTTAATATTTTAATACTTTTTCTTTTTCTTGCCTAATCTCCATTTTTAAATAAACTTTTCATCAATGTCATGCTTATTTTTGAGACTTTAAGCAAATAAGGCATAAGTTTTTCCCATTTTTTAAAAGTTTTTTTTTGGTAGGTCTTTTATAATTCATAATCCAAAGGAGGGGACAGTGAAAGAAAGGAGGAGGGAGGGAAAGAGAGTGAGAGACAGAGAGGAGAAAAAGAGAGAAGAAGGAGGAGGAGAAGGAAGAGGAGGAGGAGAAAAAGGAGGCGAAGGAAAGGGAAGGAAGGAGAGGAGGAGGGGAGGGGAGGGCAGAGGGAAGAGAAAAGAAAAAAGATAAAAGGAGAGATTCACTATCCAGATACAGGACTCAGAAGAAAGTCTCACTACAAGTTTAGTGAGTGAAAGAAATTTGAAGCTCTATCAGAAAGATGAGAGAGGCCAGTGGTTTTTAGAACTGTAGAGAAAAGACACTACAAAAGCACTGATCCAGCATAGGCTATTCCTGAACTAACTCAACATTCAGGAAAGCATAATGTGAATAAATAACTTGCCAAGTCACACTTAGTCCTTAATCAGCTTCTATTCTGCTAAGCTGGACAGATCACAATACTCTGCATTGGGTGATGCATGTTTTTAAAATCTTAAACACTAAGTTCCATCAGAGTGAGAAGAAAACAAAACACGCTTTCTTACTCTAACAATCAGGTTAAGTCTTCAATGAGAATGATGACATTTGAGTTAGACCTGATGCACTTGTCATAAAGAAGGACAGAATAGCATGCTTTCCCCCCAAGTCTTGAATATTCCATGTCAAGAGAGCAGAATGCATTGCTCAAGGGGAGGCAATAGGTAATTAGTTAGACCTGTTTAAGTCTGAAATGTATAACTAGAATTTAGAAAATTATATAGAAGTTATTTTATAGAAGGAGATTTTACATGATTGGAATTAATTAACAATAAATTTAGAGATAATATTTTAGTTGGTTTATATAAAGGGAAATTTGAAGGAGAAGCTAAAATAAGCCAAGCAGATAAGCTGAGACACTGGCATATAGTAGCAAAGTGAAGATCAAGAAAAGTGATGAGTCATAATATGTTCTTGAAGATGGTTAACTTATTTATTGTATCTTCATTTGTTTAACGACTCAATAAGTGATTATCTCTTAGACACTGTTTTAATCACCTTATAGATATTGATTCATAAAATATATTTATAAATATTTGATAAAAACTTGAAGCAATGTAAAAATGGCTATATGTTTGTGTGGTCAGAAGAGTTAATTCATTGCAAGTCTAACTGAAATATTATTTCAAACAACTTTTACCACTGGATTGACCTATAGTTATATAATTTGCATTTTAATAAGATAGTCTATAAGATTGAACTTTATAAACATAAAAGCCCTGAACAAATGCACAAGATGTTATTCTTCGAATTCTTCAAAATTGATCACAAACAATTTGAAAACAAATTAAATCAGAATAAGGCTGGAATCAGGCCTTATAGTAACAGAATTACAAGAAAACTAGTTAGCATATAGCACTTGCATCTAGGCAATAGTGGAAAAAATGCTTGC
Source organism: Carlito syrichta (assembly GCF_000164805.1). NCBI lineage: Eukaryota > Metazoa > Chordata > Mammalia > Primates > Tarsiidae > Carlito > Carlito syrichta. The sequence continues at coordinate 148,132 of NW_007246440.1, forward strand.
ATGATAAAAGAGCTATATGACCATCATTTGGAAACTGTTATGTGACTATTTTCCGTGTACTTCTTAGCATTTTTTTTAGATGGAAAATCCATGGAATGCTCTATTTTCCTTTTTGCATTAAGAAGGCTTTCATAAGGCTTTCACTCATTGTGCCAGAATAATAATTTTGCATAGTTTAATAGTTCCCACGAATCATGAAGCTACTTTCAACCCATACATCATTTGACCGTTATCAACTTTTACACACGAATCCCAAGGGAGGGAATTTGGGTAAAATAAGGAAGTACCATCCATGAAAAATTATTCTATGTTAAAAACAAAGTTGAAGAAATTATTTTGGTTGTGATATGAATGTGCTTTTCAATTGCAAAGTAAAATAATATACCACATTAGGGCATACTGAACTGAAATGAGAGTTAAGTCAGAAATGAAACACTGTTGATCTAGCAGTGCAATCGATCTGCTTAATATTGCTATTATTTTTCGTGGTATCCAGGACAACTTCCATTTGCACTATTTCATAAGTTAGTTTTCAATTTCATTAATTATATAGCCTAGAAAAAATATGGCTTGGACTTCTTGAAGAAAAATCTACATTCACCTTTAAAAACTTGTGTCTACTCTGATAATTGAAAATAAGATTTGTAGTATTTTTACTATCATTCCTAGACTTCAAGATTCATACATTTAAATATCTACTCTAATGTTGAATACCTTATATATACCTCAAACTTATGTTCAGAACTGAGCTGATTATCTCCTCTGCTCACTCGATGCCGCATATATTGATAGCAAAATGTCTTCCTCTTTTACTCATTACACAGCGATTGAGAAAGTCTGAAACCTTTGAACTTTCCTTTACACTAACTCACCTCAATATCACCAGTGAAAAGTTGTTGATTTTACTATGTATTTCAAATATGCTTATTTTCTTTCTGGCCCACTGCCATTCATTTACTTATTTCTCTCCTGATATTAAAATAGTTTCTAAATTGATCATCTCAAAACCGTTCTCTACCTTATCTAATCAGCTTTTCACTTTGACGTTAGAATGAAGATGCTAATATGTAAGTCTGATTGTACACAACTTAAAATTGTTCAGTTGTTTCCCAATGTCTAAAATAAGGAAGTACCAACCATGAAGTTAGTTATAAATCTAAACTCATGTTTTGCTTCTCTACCAAACAAGTTATTCCCCAACATTAACCAACTCTCTAGAAAAACTTAGAGAGTGTTGAGATAGGACCAGATAGATTAATCCAAAATGGGGGAGTGGGGTAAGATGTTCTGAGGAATAAAGTAAAAACTTAGAAAGAGAGTAAAGTGTGCCTTTATTCTTCCATTCATTAGCAGATATTTAGTAAGCAGTTAGTAGACACCAACTGTTGTGCACACTAAGAATGTTAAGACATAGTCCTTGTCCTTGTGCTCTTTTGGATGTCTGTGAGAGATACTTAAGCTGTCATTTGAACTTCTGTTTTTGATTAGAGTAGGAGGTGGTGCCTGAATAGAATCTTAAAAGACACAAGTGTTATTCAAGAAGAAAAAAAAAAAAAGAAGAAGAAAAAGAAGAGATTTTAGTCAGAAGAAGGAGTATGCCAAAGGTACAGAGACTCAAAAGATATTATCACATTCCAAAAATTGCATAAAAAATTTAAGGCAGACAGTGAAGAGTTGTGTGTGTCAGTACTGATAACATTAGCAGAGGCAGAATCATAACAGGTTTTGATTGTCATTGTGAAGTGATTGAACTTTGTCATTGGGGCAACATGTGAAATGATGTGAATGTGTGAAATTGTCTTCTTTTTTTTTTGAGGCAAAAACTTAAAAGTATTTATAAACTATAAATTAACAATTCCCTATCAATATCACCTTTAAAGTATGAAAAATAGAGGTCACTCGAACAGCTCTGCATTTAGAAAGAATCTTCTGATCTGGAGAATAAGTAGAAAGAAACCAAATAATGCAAGGACACCAACTTGGAATATATTGCTATAATTCCAACACAAAATAGTAAAAACCTGATAGAATAAAGGAAAGTGCACATATTTGGAAATATGTAAGATGAATAATTGATAATACTTGGTGAGTATTTGAACAAAGACTAGCAGAACTAGGAAAATGAAAACAAATATAGTTCATTGCAATGATTCAAAACACAACTACTTTAGGTAAATTATAAAAATAAAGGACCAAGATCAATCATTCATGTATGTGCTCTTATTAAATGATTATTTGGGAGGATCAGTTTTATGCAAAGTGACTAGGTTGTAATAAGATAATTATTACAGGAATGAACTTACAAATAGTAACAAAAAAACTAAAATAAAGATATATTATTCAGTTTTCAGGAATTTCAACATAAAATACACACTTTTTCTGATTTGAGCTACAAGAAGTTGTAAAATATGTAGATGTTCTCTGTTTGTATGGGAGTATTTTTTTTAAAGTTGAGAAGACGTATACTAAGTTGTAATTATTGATTCTGAACACCCAAAGGTTTTCAATAATCACCAGCACTCTTACCCCTGTCTATTCTCTGTAGACAGAAGGGAGTCGATGAGGCAATACAACAATAAAAGGAAAGAACATGAAGAGAAAAAAAGCTATAAGTGACATTAAGATCTATTGAGGCACTGCTAATATTGTTGAGCTTGATTTAAACCTTCAACCTAATTTAAGTAGGAGGCATTCTTCATCATTCTAACCTCAAATCCTGAATATAATTAAAGCTTTATAGGTTAAGCTTTGATGGAATAATTTTCAGGTTTCTCTTTTCTAGTTCTGCATTTTTAAATCTTAATTATTCTTCTATTTAGAATTTCAATTACTTAAGTTTACAACTTGAGTGACTTTAGTTCAACAAAAAGAGCATGGTGTATTGGGTATCCAAATTTTTTGTTCTATCTTTCTTTAATCTTTTATTACCAACATGTCTAACAACTGAGGTGTTAAATATTCAGTTCTCTTTGCTCTATGTTGAAAATAAACAAGGAGCAAATTAGAGTTGTAGTTATTTTAGAGAGAAGATAAGATCTCTAATGAATTATAGAAGCTAGGGAAGTTGATTTGTGAGGGATGTGGATATGCGTGAGAGATGTACAGATATAATCCAGTGAGGAAATCTGAATGACGCCTCAAGGCACAGGATGCCTGTGAGCCAACCATTACATAAAGACTTTTTTGTTGTTCCATGCTTTGGGCCTCTTAGTGAGGTTATTCTTTTGGCAAATGATCTATCTTAATACTTCACAAGGAAGCTTTGTATGGACAGTGCATAATCAGAGTTCTTTTGTCAGACAATAATATAAGGAAAAGAATGTGTACGATATTAAACACTATGGTACAGAATAAAAATAGTATTCCTTTGTTACATAAATGTAAAAGTAATAGCGAAAAGCAATGACTTAAAAAGAACACTGAAATTGTGGGAAGCTAGCAACTTTGGAATATTATTTTTAGAATTTAAACAAGAATTTGATGCTTTGAAGTATATATTTACATCAGCAATGAGAATATTAATATAATAGTAGCTACTATGTACTAATTGCTTTATATGTGCCAGTAAAATACAAAGTGTTTTTATGTATCATTTCATATACTTCTTATACCTAATGAAGAGATTGGTAGAGAACTATTTATAATTTTTAGATGAAGAAACTGAGGCTTACATAGACTTAAAGTTTTACCCACAACTGTACTTGTGGGTCCAGAATTTCAACCCAAGTCTATTGATTTCAGATGTGGCATGGACATTCACCATACAAGATTTTATGTAATTGTGATGTTAGTTGTGGTTTCTCAGGAAATGCTTAATGTTGTATGATAAGACGCTTTGTTTACTATTACATTGAATTAGATCTATGATATTAATAGATGTATTATATGCTGAAGAAAATTTTGAAACCGTATTTGTCTGTATCTCATGTTCTCAACAATTCAGAACTGTATTTGAAGCAAGGACAATTATATTATGGTTGATGGTTCTGTAGGATATACAGAGGTATACAGAGGTGCTGTGAGGACTATTTAAAATTATAACAAATTTTTTATATGTGCAATTTGTTATATCACTCTGGAAAGTGAGGACATTTTAAAGCTGTATATGATCAAAACAATTTTAGAAAACATTGGTCAGATGCTTTGGGATAAAAAAGAAACATAACACTAGCATTTTAACCAAAAAATAAAAATTAAAATCCTCTCTGAATTGTAACAGGAACAATGACAGGCATAGGTAATAAGGGCTTAATAATTAATGCCACTAGGAAATAGTAATTTTTAAAATAATTCTTCAGAAATTAGTGTTAGATCTACATAATTAAGACTCATTAAGAAATGGCAAGCCAGTTATGATTCTACATTTTGAATTTATTTATGCCAAATACGACTATTTCAAATTCTCTTAATATGTATCTCCAAATCTGTCTAAAATTGGGTATATAGTACTTAGAGTTACTGTTTTTTATTCTATTTAACTGCCATTTTAATTTAAGAACACACTTTATTTGGTAAGTATATATGTAACTTTACAAGAGACTGCCAGTCTATATTCCAAAATTCATCATTTTGCTTTTCTGTCAGATATTCATGAGAGTTTTGTTTACTCCACGTCTTCATCAACGCTTGATACTTCCAGTCTTTCTAGTTTTACTTCTTCTAGTTGGTTTGTAGTAGAAACTCATTATAGTTTATTGTAAGCTTTCTTGATAGCTAATGATGTTGAACATTGTAGTTTTTGTATATTATCCTTTGTGACGCATTTGTTCAAATCATTTTCCTGCTTTTAACTGAGTATTGTCTTCTTATAACTCATTTGTAAAAATTCTTTTTATACTCTAGATATAGGCTTCCTGTCAATTTATGTATCATGAATTTGTTTTTCCAGTCTGTGACTTATTTTTTCATTTGTTTAATGGTGTCTTCGTAAGATCAGATCTGAAGATGTAAATTTGATAAAGTACAATTTATCAATATATTTCCTTTATGGGTCCAACATTTTGCGGCTTAAGAAATCATTGCCTTATCTAAGAGTACAAAGATTTCCTGCTATGTTTTCTTCTGGAAACTTGATAAATGTAATTTTAATGTTCACATCTATATTCTATTTAATGTTAAATTTTGTTTGTTGTGTGAGCTAGGCATTGAAGTTTATATGCACATTCAATTGTTTCAGACTATTTGTTGAAAAAACTATTATTTCTCCACTGAATTGCCTGTGTCTTTGTCAAAAGTGTCATAACTGTGGGTCATTTTTAGATTGTATTCTGTTTTATTGACATATATGTCTATCTTACCAATAACACACTGTATTGATTACTGTAACTTTGCAGCAAGTCTCTAACACTGTTCTCATTCAAAATTTTTTTTGCTCTTTTATGTTATTTGCATTTCTATATAATTTTAGAATCAGCTTAATAAAGTCTACAAAAAGTCTTCTAGGATGTTAATTGTACTGCATTGTATCTAGAGATTAATTTGGGCAAAATTGATGTCTTAACAATATCAAGTCATCCGGTTTCATGAACCTAGTATATTTTTTCATTGACTTAGGTCTTTAATTTTTCTCAACCAAAAACGTTTAAAAGGCAAATAACAGTGAGTTGTTTCTTTAGACTCTTCATTCAATAGAGAGACACACTTTTAACTTTTTTCAATTCAGTATTTACTTATTCCTACCACTGAATATTAAAGATCTCAAAACACTCTGACTCAGCTACAAAAGAGAAAGAGGACTATGTTGGGGAAGAAGAAATTTAAGTCTTCAAAACTACAAAACTCTGCTATCAGCTTCCACAACTTGCTTCCCCCCGCCAGCTCAGCAAGATAGACACGATAATCTAGGAGGATGTAGTCAAGATGAAGCTTCCTTTGACCCCAGGACCTAATCACAGGCCAAGGTTTCTCCTGGAAGTGATATTTTTCCATATTTCCAACCATCTTCCCAAGTTTGTTATCATAGAAACTCTTTCTAGGCAGAGCAAGAGGTCCAAAGGCTTCTTTTGTCTACCTAGTCCTCACTTATGAGGCAGAAACTCTATTCTAGGTTTGGCAAGCTAAGAATGTTGAGCCTTCATTGTTACTGCCACAGCTTGCTCATAGGGCATAGATTCCATGCTGGAAGTGCAAGATGAGAAGACCAGAAGCTACTACTACTCGCACCCAGTGTCCCACAAGTAGGTTGGATTGTCACTCTGAGAGAAGTAGCCAGCTGTGCCCACCCCAGATAAGGATCAGTGATACAGAAGTACTCTCCAGGAAGAGTGAGGACACACAAAAAGGAGCTCTCCCTAACTCTTCCTAATGGGCTTGACTTTATTTAGACCTGAGTATGAGAAATTTCAAGCCCAAGGACACTGCCAAAAGCAATAGAGATTTTGGTGGAAAGTGATAAAGATAAGACTGATAGCTTTATGAAAACAAAGGGGAAACAATAGACTAGTTAGAAGTTTAACAAGGAAAGAGACAGGACACAATGTCTCATGGGAAGAACCACAAAATGTCTTATACAGCAATATTTGTGGTAGCATTATCCATAACAGACAAAAATTGGAAATAAACCAAGTGTCAGACATGTGATAGATAAATGTAATGTTTCCATAAAATGAAATCGTATTGGAAAATAATAAGAAAGATGTACTGATGCATGATACCATTGATACATGGATATATCTAAAAAAAATATATACTAAGTGAAAGAAATCAATCTCCTAACACTGCATATTGTATAACTCTATTCATATGAAATGTTCAAAATAGGCAAATCTATAGAGACAAAAAAATTAGCTGTTGTTTGGTCTGGAAATGTTGAGAGTAGAGTGATGGGGAGTGTCTTCTGATGAGTTGGGATTTCTTTTTTGGGTGATGAATATGATATAAAATTGATTGTGATGATAGCTGTACAACTTTTATTATATAAAAAACTGAAATACACACTTTAAATGAATGAATTGTACTGCATGTGAATTATGCCTTTAAAATGCTGCTAAAAATCAAAGAGTAACATCACTAATAGAGAATGGAGATTTTAGAGGAAAGAAAAAAAATGACCAAAACATTTCGCTTATTTATGTGGCTTAAAAGTGTCTCTCCTAAACCATGGCACTGATAATATAAGATAATTCTAGTGAAGTCATGAAAGAAATATGATGTTCTATTTCAGAGGGGCTTTAAATAGGTCACTCAGACTCCCTTCTCTAGCGTAGCCCTTAAACTAAAGAAGAAAGACTTCCACACACAAACCCCTTGTGTTTTGAAACAGCACATGTTCAAAGTCCTATCTATTTTTAAAAATTATATTTTGTCTTAAAAGCTGAGAAAAATGGCTTATATATTGTTGATAGTGAAGGAAAGAGCAGATTGTTAGTGGTTGATGAGAGTTGAGAAATCTTGTAAATATTTTCCATCAGATTTGAAAAAGAATATTAAATGAATTTCATTTTTATGAGGTATTTAATCTAAAGAAAAATTAAATTAATGATTAATTCCTTTTCCATTTAATGGGAAGTAACTCCAAATACTATTATAACTTTCTCTCAATTGCCACTCTTACAAATCCTTTCAGATTGCATCATCTTTCCTTTGAAATTTTATTCAGATTGCATATGAAACACTTAAAACAGAGGATCTGCCCTCCTTCCATTCTACCTCATGTAGTGTTAAGACATAGACACATCTTTCATTAAAACATTAATCTCAGAAGGACCGGGAAAATGGCGGCCAAACCTATTGAACTATGCAAGTCCCCGTGTGAGTGAGTGTATGGAAAATTTTGTGTATGTGCTGGTGAGCGAGTGAGTATGTGAGTGGCTGACTGAGTGAGGGTTAGGGAGCTAGTGGCCAGGGCTTTCCTGGTGCAGCGGCTGTTGTCACAGCTACTGGACTTGGACCCCAGCGATTCCCGTGATGCAGAAGCCAAGCACCTTTTTCTTCTTTTTTTTTTAAAATCAACAAACTCTCCCTGAGAAGAAAATGCTAGGAGAGACTGTCTAAGTGGGGGCTCATGAGCAAGTGGCCAGGCCCCTGGTGCAACAGCTGGTGCTCCAGTTTCTCTACTTCATCCCTGGTACTTTCCAGATTGCAGAAGCTGAGCACCATAATTTTTTTTTAAAGACAAAAATTTTTCTGTGAAGAAGCAGCAGGGAGAAACTACCACCCCAGGTTCTCCCTCACCATTGTAGCAGGAGAGAGACTGCCAACTCCTGGCTTTGACTCACCACTTCAGCACCAGGCAGGACATTGATGGCAGAGGCTGCAGAGGGAGTCCAGAGGCCAAGTTCCATGGATGAGGACAAGAGAGGCACCACACCACCATGTTGAAGGCAAGGCAGGAAAGTGCTCCAACTGTCTCACCATGGAGCAACAGACCTGATCTCTGTGACTGGTGGATCAACTACTCAAGGATTGATTGTGACCCAGAGGGAATATCCTGAAAGCACAAACTTCGAAGGGACCTGATGAGTGCTGAGTTCCAGGTGCATCACATCCTACCCTGGTCCAGCCATGGGACAAAGGGTGCGACCAGAAAAGGATGAGGAAGGATTCCAAAGAGGTCAGTCATAAACCCACTCCTCCCCAGTAATCCTCTGAATGACAAATCCACACAGCTTGGCCACAACTGAAAGAGACAAACCCAGGCAGAGTCTGGACATCAGTCACAATGGGAGAATTCCATTCCAGGATAGGCCTGGGTGGGGTATCCCCCCACAAGTACATATCTGGAGAAGAGCAAATCCCATACCTCCCCACCAGAGGAGATCTTCCTGACCATACAAGGGTGGGAGGGGAGGATTGCAGCCCCACCCACGTCCACTGTCCCTCGTCATTCCCTGCTTCGAACACTGAGAAAAATGAAAGAGGTGGCTCTGCAGGAGAGACCTGATTAGAGGAACAACAACAGAGCCTGCCACAAGAGGGCAGGGTTTTTGTTATTTTTTTTCATTTTTAAAAAATTTTGACTGTTTGTTAGTTCATTTATTTTTTAAATATTTTTTCTTTGTGCATGAATAGGTATGTGAGAGTTTGATCTGCATCTCCCTCAAATTTTTTCTTTTCTTTTCCTGTCTCTTTCTTCTTTTATTTGTCATTTTCTGTTTATGTGTGTATGTGAATGACTGAGTGTTGATCTTTCAATTTTGTTGTTGTTGGTTTGTTTTTGCTCTTTTGTTCTGGCTTTTTTTATTTTCATTTTTTATAATTTAAGGTGAATGTCATTATATGTGTGAGGGTTTAACCTGAATTCCTTTTTTTTCTTCTTCTTTTCTTCCTCCAGTCTTTCTGTTTTTCTTCTTTGTTCACTTTGTGCTAGTTATGTGTATGTGTGTGTGTTTAGTTTTCCTTTTTGTTGCTGTTGTTTGTTTTGTTTCATTTTGTTGTTATTACAGTTTGTTTGAGGATGTGTGTGTATGCCTGTGTGTGTGTGTGTGTGTGTATGTGTGTGTGTGTGTGTGTTCAATTGTTTTTTGTATTGGTTTCTGCTTTGCATCATCATATAGAGTGGTGGTGGGGAGTGTGGCTCAGGGAACACATACTACAACATTGTAATTTGCAAGTAGTTTCTGCATTCTAGTGCCCCAGACCCTACTTTATTCAAATTTTAAAAACTACAAGATAAACATACGTATGCAGGTATCTTTTTTTTTTTTTTTTTTTTTTGAGTTGGAGTCTCACTCTGTCGCCCAGACTGGAGTGCAGTGGCTGCTTCCGGCCACCGAGCCTCGACCTGCTGGGCTCCGGCGATCCTTCCACCTCAGCCTTCCCAGTAGCTGGAATTACAGGCATGCGCTACCACGCCCGGCTGATTTTTTTGATTTATTGTAGAGATGAGGTCTCGCTGCCCAGGCGGGTCTCGAACCCGCGGGCTCAGGCAATCCACTCACCTCAGCCTCCCAAAGGCGCGGGATTACAGGCTGAGCCACCGAGCCCGGCTGCAGGTATCTTTTTTATAGAGTGATTTGTGTTCTTCAGGGTATATTCCCAGTAGGGGGATTGCAGGGTCATATGGAAGGTCAATTTTTAGA
>NW_007246440.1:158170-213936 GCF_000164805.1 Carlito syrichta
TCATTTATTTTTTAAATATTTTTCTTTGTGCATGAATAGGTATGTGAGAGTTTGATCTGCATCTCCCTCAAATTTTTTCTTTTCTTTTCCTGTCTCTTTCTTCTTTTATTTGTCATTTTCTGTTTATGTGTGTATGTGAATGACTGAGTGTTGATCTTTCAATTTTGTTGTTGTTGGTTTGTTTTTGCTCTTTTGTTCTGGCTTTTTTTATTTTCATTTTTTATAATTTAAGGTGAATGTCATTATATGTGTGAGGGTTTAACCTGAATTCCTTTTTTTTTTTCTTCTTTTCTTCCTCCAGTCTTTCTGTTTTTCTTCTTTGTTCACTTTGTGCTAGTTATGTGTATGTGTGTGTGTTTAGTTTTCCTTTTTGTTGCTGTTGTTTGTTTTGTTTCATTTTGTTGTTATTACAGTTTGTTTGAGGATGTGTGTGTATGCCTGTGTGTGTGTGTGTGTGTGTGTGTGTGTGTGTGTGTGTGTGTTCAATTGTTTTTTGTATTGGTTTCTACTTTGCATCATCATATAGAGTGGTGGTGGGGAGTGTGGCTCAGGGAACACATACTACAACATTGTAATTTGCAAGTAGTTTCTGCATTCTAGTGCCCCAGACCCTACTTTATTCAAATTTTAAAAACTACAAGATAAACATACGTATGCAGGTATCTTTTTTATAGAGTGATTTGTGTTCTTCAGGGTATATTCCCAGTAGGGGGATTGCAGGGTCATATGGAAGGTCAATTTTTAGAGCTTTTAGGAATCGCCACACTGCTTTCCACAGAGGTTGCACTAGTTTACACTGCCACCAACAGTGTAGAAGTGCTCCCTTTTCACCACACCCTCTCCAGCAGCTGTTATTTTTTGAGTTGTTGATAATTGCCATTCTGACTGGAGTTAGGTGGTATCTCAGTGTGGTTTTGATTTGCATCTCCCTGATGATTAGTGAGGTTGAGCATTTCTTCATGTGTTTGTTGGCTGCTCGAATGTCTTCTTTTGTGAAGTGTCTGTTCATGTCTTTTGCCCATTTTATAATGGGGTTGTTTACTTTCTTCTTTTCAGTACATTTCAGTTCCTTGTATATCCAGGATGTTAAGCCTTTGTCAGACCTAGAGTTGACAAATACTTTTTCCCAGTCTGAAGGCTGTCTTCCTGCTCTCTCGATGGTTTCTTTGGCTTTGCAGAAGCTTGTCAGTTTAATAAGGTCCCATTTGTCTATCTTCTCTCTTAAATCCTGTATGTTTATCGCAGCATTGTTCACAATAGTAAGAACCTGGAAACAACCATGCTGCCCATCAAAAGAGGACTGGATTAAAAAAATGTGGTACATATACACGATGGAATACTACGCAGCCCATAAAAAAGAACAAAATCATGAATTTCGCTGCAACCTGGATGGAACTAGAGTCTATAATACTGAGTGACCTCTCACAAAAACAAAGATCCGAATATCACATGTTCTCACTCATATAATGGACCTTGAACATCCAATGCAATACTATAAGAAAATGACTGATGGTACTGGGAAACTATGAGGGGGAGGGGGATGGGATTAACAGTAGCAAATATCTGTCGGGGGATGGGAAAACACTTCTTATCTACAGGGTGCCTGAATGAAACGTCATTGTACACCTAACCCTTAACTGTACCCCACAAAACCATAATAAAAAATACTGATTAATGAAAAAAAATAAATTAAATAAATTAATTAAAAAAAAAAAACTACAAGAGACAGCAAAACTTCCCATCCACCATCCTATAGAATAAATCCAGAGCCCAAATAGAATAAATCCAGAGCCCAAATCAGGGAAGAATAGACAACTGAGGAAAAATGAGAAGGGAAAGCCTCTCTCACTGACACTGAATAACAGAACTAAAGTGAAAAACAAAAGAACTGTCACAAATGAGGCAAAACCAAAGGAAGACCTCAGGCAATTTCAAGTGTATCAAAGACAAAACTACTGAAAAATCAGACCATGGGGCTCAAACAATGGAAGTCACCAACAACTGGTCCCAGAATATGACTGGGGTTGGGGAATGGATGAAAAGAGAGAATAAGACACAAGAAAGACAAGATGCAACACTGAGAGAACTTGTAACAGAGATGTTGGCAATAAAAAATTTTACACAGGAAATAAATAACAAGATGACAAACATGGAAAGCAGAATTAATCTAGCAGAAGAAAGAATCTCAGAACTTGAAGACCAGAACATGGAATTAACACAATCTGTGAAAACATAGAAAGAAGACTCAGCAAGAAAGAACAAAGCCTACAAGAGATGTGCAATTATATCAAGAGGCTGAACCTACACCTGATTAGTATCCCAGAAGAAGAAAGGGAACTTGGAGCAAGTATTCCAGGAGGTAATCCAGGAAAACTTTCCCCGTCTCACCAGAGATGCAACCAGTCAAGCACATGAGATACAGAGAACCCTGTCAATCATCAATGAGAAGACCATCCCCTAGACACAGAGTAATTTGCCTACACAAAGTAGGCATAGAAGAAAAAATTCTAAAGGAGGCAAGAGAGAAAGGTCAGACTACCTACTGGGGAAAATCAATCAGAATAGCAGCAGACCTATCAGCAGAAACACTACAAGAAAGAAGAGACTGGAGTCCTATATTCAAAATTCTCAAAGATAAACAATTTCAACCAAGAATTTCCTATCCAGCAAAGCTCAGCTTCATCAGTGATGGAGAATTGAAATCCTTCCCAGACAACCAATTCCTAAGAGATTATGCAGCTTCCAGAACAAGTCTACAGGAGACACTTAAAAAGGTATTAAGCACAGAAGAAAGAAAGAAAAAAATGACCACAACTTCCTAAGAGAACAGCAGAGCACAGAATCAATAGAGAATACAGTGCAACAAGAAACTTGAGAACACACACATACGTTAACCCCAAAGCCAAAAGTAAACAAGTAAACAAAGAAAAAAAATTATAAGAACCTCATGACAGTGATAAACAATCACTTTTCAGTAATCAACCTGAATGCGAATGGATTAAATGCACCACTAAAAAGACACAGAATGGCAAACTGGATAAGAAACCATGACCCAATTATTTGCTGCATCTGGGAGACTTATCTCGCTACAAGGGATGCACACAGACTCAAAGTTAATGGATGGAAAACGAGTTTCCAGGTAAATGGATCACAAAAGAAGGCAGGAGTTGTGACCTTAATATCAGACAAAACAACCTTTAAGCTATCAAAAATTTAAAAAGATGCAAAAGGACACTACATAATGATAAAAGGTTCAATCCATCAATAAGAAATGTCCATCCTAAACATATATGCACCCAACACAGGAGCACCAGCATTTATAAAGCAACTACTAAGGAATCTAAAAAAAAGATATTGACTCTAACACTATTATAGCAGGGGACTTGTATAACCCACTAACAGTCCTAGATAGATCATCAAGGCAAAAAATCAACAAGGAGATCCAGAACCAAATGAACTTAATAGATACCTACAGATTATTCAACCACCAACTGCAGAATATACATTCTACTCATCACCACATGAAACGTGCTCCAAGATAGATCACATCCTTGACCATAAATAAAGCATAAACAAATTTCATAAATTTGAAATCTTGCCATGCACCTTCTCAGACCATAGTGGAATAAAAATAAATATCAACATCAACAACATTCCCCCAAAACCCACAAAGACATGGACACTAAATAGTATGATACTGAACAATTACTGGGTCAACACTGATATCAAAACAGAAATTAAAAGATTCCTGGAAACAATTTAAAATGAAGAAACATCTTATCAAAACCTGTGGGACCTCATCTCTACAATAAATCGAAAAATCAGCTGGGCATGGTAGCGCACGCCTATAATTCTGGCTACTCAGAAGGCTGAGACGGAAGGATCGCTGGAGCCCAGCAGGCGAGGCTGCGGTGGCCGGGAGCGCCACTGCACTCCAATCTGGGCGACTGAGTAAGACTCCAACTCAAAAAAAAAAACAACCTGTGGGACATGTTGGGCCTGTAATCCCAGCACTTTGGAGGTTGAGGTAATTGGATTGCCTGAGCCTGCAGGTATGAGACCCATCCGGGCAACTCAGCGAGACCTCGTCTCTACAATAAATCAAAAATTAGCCAGGTGTGTTAGCGCACGCCTATAGTTCCGGCTACTTGGAAGGCTGAGGTGGAAGGATCTCCAAAGCCCAGCAAGTTGAGGCTGCGGTGCCAGGGGCGTGCCACTGCACTCTAGGCTGGGCGACAGAGTGAAACTCCAACTCAAAAAAAAATAAAAAAAGAAAAAGAAAGCAAGAAAAACCTGTGGGACACCATGAAAGCAGTTCTAGAGAGGATTTAAATCTCTATGAGCACACATCAAGAAAACAGAAAGATAACAAGTGGAGAACCTAACAAATCACCTAAAGGAGCTGGAAAGAGAAGACCACCAAAACCCCAACTTTAACAGAAGAATCCAAATCACCAAAATAAGAGCCCAAATACGGAACATAGAAGACTAAAATATAGAAAACATCAACAAAACAAAAAACTTGTTCTTTACCAAGATTGATGAACCCCTAACCAGAATGACCAAGAAAAAGAGAGAAAAAAACCAAATAACCAAAATCTGAAATACAAAATATCAAATCACAACTGACCCTGAAGAAATACAGAAGATTATCAGAGATTACTATGTACACCTATATGGACACAACTTGGTAACCTAAATGAAATGGAAGACTTTCTGTTGAAACAAGAAGACATTGAGACACTAAATAGACCAATAACAACCCAGGAAATTGACTCTGTCATATGAAAACTACTTACCAAAAATAAAGACCTGGACCGGATGGCTTTTGTGCAGAATTCTACAAAACATACAAGGAGGAGCTGATACCAGTCCATTGAAAGTATTCCGGGTGATTGAGAGAGATGGAATTCTCCTCAAATCATTTTATGAAGCTAACATCACACTGATACTCAAATCGTGTAAAAATCTAGCAAAAAAAGGGAAATACAGGCCAATATCCTTTATGAACATAGATGCAAAAATCCTCAACAAGATTCTAGCAAATCGAATCCAAAAACACATCTCAAAAATCATCCACCATGACCACGTAGGCTTTATCCCCACGATGCAGGGCTGGTTCACATTCACAATACCATAAATATAATTAAATACATTGACAGATGTAAAAACAAGAACCACATGATTATCTCATTAAAAGCAGAAAAAGTTTTTGAAAAGATCCAGCGTCCTTTCTTGTTAAAAACCCTCAAACACCTAGGTATAGAAGGAACACAACTCAAAATAGTAAGTGTCATCTATGATAAACCCACAACTAACATATTACTAAGTGGACAGAAACTGTAAACATTTCCCCTGAAATCAGGAACAAGACAAGACTGTCCACTCTCACCTCTCTTGTTCAACACTGTGTTGGAAATCCTAGTGAGAGCAATTAGACAAGAGAAGGAAATCAGCGGTATACAAATAGGAAAAGTGGAAATCTTTTTATTTATTTATTTATTTTTATTTTTGAGTTGGTGTCTCACTCTGTTGCCCAGACTGGAGTACAGTGGCATGCTCCTGGCCACCACGGCCTCAATCTGCTGGGCTCTGGTGATCCTTCTGCCTCAGCCTTTCAAGTAGCCAGGACTGTAGGTGCGTGCTACCACACCCAGTTATTTTTTTATTTATTGTAGAGACGAGATCTCACCAAGTTGTCCAGGTGGGTCTTGAACCCACGGGTCCAGGCAATCCACTTGCCTCTGGCTTGCAAAGTGCTGGGATTACAAGTTATCCCTCTTTGCTGATGATATGGTCCTATACCTTGAAAATCTAAGAGAATCTGTCAAAAATCTTTTGTACTGATAAAAGATTTTGGCCAAGTCTCAGGGTAAAAAACAAATGTGCAAATGACAGTTACATCCCTATACACCAACCAACAACGAGCAGGCAGAGATCCTAATTAAAAGCACAATCCCATTCGCAATAGCAAAAAAACCCAAACAAAACAAAACAAAAAAACCCGACATACCTCAGAATCTTCCTAACCACAGAAGGAAAAGACCTTTACAATGAGAACTACAAAACACTACTCAAATAAATCCAAGAAGACACAAACAAATGGAAAAATGTTCCATGCTCATGGATACAAAGAATCAACACTGTTAAAATGTCCATCCTACCAAAGGCAATCTGTAGATTCAGCGCAATACCCAATACCCATTAAGTTACCAACACTATTATACTCACACCTGGAAATGACAATACAGTAATTCATATGGAAACATAAATGATCACGAATAGCCAAAACAATTCTTAGCAAAAGATACAAACCAAGAGGTATAACACTTCCAGACTTCAAACTTTACTATGGCTACAGTAATCAAAACAGCCTGGTATTGGTACAAGAACAGGCACGTAGATCAATGGAATGGGATAGAGATTCCGGAAGCAAAGTCTCAGTTTCTCAACCAACTCATCTTTGGCAATGCCTCCAACAACAACCATTTGGGAGAAGAGAACCTATTCAGTAAACGGTGCTGGGAATACTGCCTGATCACATGCAGAAGATTGACACAGGACCCCTACCTATCACCATACACAAAAATTAACTCTAAATGGATCAGAGCCCTACACATAAAACCTCAAACTATAAGAATCTTAGAAAACACAGGAGACTCTTATGGAAATTGGAACTGGCAACCAATTCTTATTCAGAACCCTAAATGCCCATACCGTAAGAAATAAGATAGACAAGTGGTACCTCATCAAACTAATGAGCTTCTGCAAAACAAAAGAAACCATCAAGAGAGCAGGGAGACAGCCCATAGAATGGGAAAAAAATATTTGCTAACTGTATATCTGACAAAGGCCTAATATCTAGGATCTACAAGGAAGTCAAATGTGCCAAAAGGAAAAAATCAAATAGCCCCATTAAAAAGTGGGCAAAAGACTTGAATAGACACTTCTCAAAAGAAGATATACAGGAAACAAAAAGACACATGAAAAAGTGCTCAGTCTCACTCATCATCAGAAAAATTCAAATCAAAGCCACATTGAGATACGACTTAACCCAATAAGACTGACCATCATTGATAAAACAAACAACAGTAGATGCTAGAGAAGATGCAGAGAAAAAGGAATGCTTCTACAAGCTGGTGGCAACAAATTAATGCAACCGCTTTGGAAGATAGTGTGGTGATTTCTGAAAGAATTAGAAATTGACCTTCTATATGACCCAGTGATTCCCCTATTGGTAATATACCTGAAGTAACTCAGATTGTTTTACAAAAAAGATACTTGCACATGTGTGTTTGTTGCAGCTCTATTCACAATAGCAAAAACATGGAACCAATCATGTTGCCCATCAAAGGTGGACTGGATTTTAAAAATGTGGTACATATACACAATGGAATACTATGCAGCCATAAAGAAGGACAAATATATGGACTTGGATGGATTTAGAGTCGACCATTCTCAGTGATCTATCACAGAAAAAAAGAACAGAGTACCGTGTGTCCTCACTCATAAACGTACCTTGAACAATTATAGTACTATAAGAAAGGGATTGGCAGTAGTGGGAAACTGTCAGGGGAGGAAGGGTGGGATTGGCAGTTGAGGGAAACTGCTAGGGGAGGGAGGTATTCAACAAGGATACCTGCATAATCAACGTTTGTGTACCTAACCCTGAATTGTACCCCACATTTTTACAATAAAAAAAATTAGTCTCCTCATACTATGCCAGGTCCCACCAGCCTTCACTGGTTAGCATAGAGTCATAGTTTTACAAACTGAAATTTACATAACACTGAGCCACAAAGAGTGACACATTTGATTGTTTAAGAAATATTAGACCTTCATTATATAATTAGTACAATTGTAAATGTATATAATTTATAAATAAGGACAGTATGCCTATATAGAAGAACTGTGCTCACAAGGTATCTTTTACAAATGGTAAATGTGGTACAAAGTTTGAGGATCAATGTTCTTAAGAAATTATTCATAACTGAAGGCCAGGGTTTGACATCTGTATGGTGATTTTTTTTTGCCATGATCGGGGCAACTAGAATTTAGAATTTAGAGGGTGAGTAATTTAGCATTTAGAGGGCATGTCTTGCATAGTGCTGTCCTGATCAGTGGTTACTTTTTCTGAGTTCTATACAACTTTCAAAGTAGGCAACTGGGTGAAAAGCAAACAAAAAGAGTAACCAAAAAAAAAAATTGAATTTTATTCCACAAGTAGTAAAGCCTCTTTTATTTTTTATTTTTATTCTCAATTTTCTAGAAATGCAACAGCTATGAAAATTGAGAACATTAAAAAAAAATTATCATTTTAGAAAGTTGCATCACCTGTAGCAATCATGTTGGTGTGTATTTGAGTGACCAGTGCAGCATATCTGTACCACCCTGCATTTCCAGGCATTCACAGTGGTTCTTCTACAGGTACAAACATCTGTTGTCTTTATTAGATCTTCTAACGTAATCATGTTTGGGTATTTAGGTCTTGAAATTTATTTTGTTATAATGTTTTCCTTTTATTTTGTATTTATACTAAAGTTGTTTTTTTTCTAGTTAAGTATACATATGTATGATGTTATCTATGAATTCTACCTATAGGCAGCAAAGAGGATATCACCACATATTTTTATAATATTTCATATATATGAGATACACGTTATTAATTTAGGTCTTTACATTAGATAGGTCACTCCCCATGAAATTACAACCATACAACATGTCATTTGCAGACTTTGATACTTGCTACCAACTTGTCATTCCAATGTCCTTGCAATGACTCTATTCATTTTTCCCAAATATGCCACACACTGTTATGCCTATTCTTCTACTGCTCCTCTGTCTCCTAAAATACATATTTCTTTTTTGTAAGACTCTGTTCAAATGGCAACACCCTTAGACAGAGTTTATTACTCTTCTGTCTGTGCGACTGCAGAATTTTGCCCTTATCACCAATATAACACTCCTATTTCTATCTTCCCAATTAAACTGTGAGCTTCTAAAGGGCAGAAACAATGTCTTTTTCATTCTTGGAGGGCAGGGATTGTGTTTTTTTAATTTCTGTCTCCACAGCTTCTAACTGGTTGCATTACGAGTATTTATTGAATAATCACTTATTTAGTAAATTTTATTTTTCAACAAATAAAATAACAACTATAAACACCTTAATGCACGGCATTTATTTGGATTATTGCATTTCAAATATTTTTTTTCTCTCTGAATTAAAAGTCTATAGACCCATAAATCTACACTCCATTTGATTTGTCAGTGGACTTGTCTGTCAATCTTCCCACATCATCTCCCCTCCTCCAGCATCAGTCACCCATCTTATTTATACACACATTCTTTTGTGGCTCCAGCTATGGCATCCAACTTATGCAGATTCATCATCTATTCTTCCTCTTCATATCTGGAAGCAGAATGCTGAAGCTGTAAAAAAATTAAGAAAACACTGTCTCTTCTTCAACATTCATTCTCTAGTGATAGTAACTCCCATGATTAGAATTATCAGTCCTCCATCTTGGCACACTTAATGTCCAACTAAGTTACTATCCAAATCAACCATTGAGCACTTCTTTCAATCCTATCAAAAGTTGACAAATAGCCTTTGACTTTAATACAGGAAACATCACATGTATGTAAAATATGCTCTGTAATTAATTGCATTAAATGAAATAGAGTATAAATCATGAGAAGCAATATAATTTGTTTTAATTTAGTATTTTGAAAGATATTATGTAAGAGTTACAATTATTCTGGCATATGGAAGATTACAGAATTTAAATCAGTTTAATAAATAAATGTTCTCACAAGATTCAAACAGCAGGAATATCCCATCCATCAGAATAGAAGCAAAACGGATTACCAATTGAATAGGAAGCCAATGTTATATTATTCAGTGCTGGTTCATTCTCATTTGCTTATTGATAATCTTAGTATATTTCATATATGCTACCAGTTTAGCTTCTGTAGCTATAGATAGTTGTGGACCATAGAGGGTCTTGTTTTACAATAAGACAGTTTTATAAGACCAGAACACTAATTCCTGAATATGGTCTTTGAAAATCCTTCCATAATCTAAAATTCTATGAGTCTTTCCCAGCTATGTTTCTACCAATAGAAATATGATCTGTGGGGTAGAAGAGATGTGCCCTTATGAACTTCCTTGTAAATTTCCTTTCACAGAATCCCCTGTTCTTACTAGTAAAATAGAAGATTATACTTTTGGAATAAAAATTCATTCAAAAGATTAAATAAAATTTTTATTGAAATGTGCAATAAACTACACTGTCTGAATACTTAATATTAAAATAACTGATAAAATATAAATGCTCTTCAGAAGTCACAAAATATAAATAATTTTCCAAGCCTGAAAATCTGTTCCAGAGATTTTTATGTCCTTTGAGACCAGACTCTCATAAGAAGATATATTCTTTTGGTTCCTTTTGCCCAACCCCCTTCCTTTTCCTTTTAATGCTGGAAATTTTTCTTAAGTATTTTTGTAGCAAGGAGAAACTAGTTTTTATTTCTTCAGTTAATATTATGCTAAAAATAACAAGAACTGGAAAAGATAATAGAAATTATATAGTTTTAATACAACTGTGGCACTTTATAGTTAGGGAACCTGAGTTCTAAAATTATGAGAAACTTCCAAGGCACTCAGTAAAGCAGTACTACTAGAATCTGGATTTTCTTACTTCTATATGAGTATTCTAATAATTGTAAGAAGTTCAACTACTTGTGTTATAAATCTTATTGGAATATTTTTGAGGTAATATGAAACCTGATTCAGCTTTTATTATTCTATCTTTTTCTTTTTTCTAAACTTCATAATCAATTTTTCTTCTGCATGTCTTCAATAAACAAATTATCTATTTTCAGTAAAACCACACTTGATGTCAAGACTTCCTCAATAACCAGTCACAAATGTCCTTTATAGTAGTTGGTAATTGAATCCATCCCTTTATCAGTCAAGTCCAGAAACTAATATTTGACATGCAGGGGTTATAAACCTGGGTAGCTTTTGACATAGACCATTTACTAACCAGAATTGCAAATCAATGGCATTGGTATTATATCATATTTTGTTGTTGTTGCTGCTGCACAAAGGTTTTAAAAAATGAATTCCAATCTTTTTATCAAGGACAGAATTGCCAGTGTCAGTTTCTACACTCCCTATCACATGTGCATATGACATTTGATATTCAGTTTCTGTTATGATTATGAAACTGAAACCAACATGAATATTGCCTTGTGTTTGCTCATTTTTGGTTTTTGAGAGAAAGGTACGTGTATGTTATTTCCCAACCTTGGAAGAGAATGGAGTCAGTCATTAGACTAATTATGCCACTTAGTCTAGACAAGTGTCTAGATGCTTCTTAGACAAAGTCTTTGCACTTAACACTTTGGGAAACTTAAAAATATTACAAATATTTCTTACTATACATAATATTGTGACATATATCATTCCCCTGTTTCCTTAAATAGAACTCTTCATGGGGTCTAGTAATGTAATCAAATGGTTTATTTTAAAAATATAGTCTTACTTAAAGCTTTGCCTTTTAAATTTATTTTTAAATAGTTAATTGTAGCATAAAAAAGATCAAAAGAGTAAGAGTTAATTTATATTTTAGTATATATATTTGAGTATCATAAAGTTGATTTGAGTCATAATGATTAAAACTAGGAGCACAATAGAAATATTTTAGTTAATATTTATGCTCCATAGAAATATTGCATTGTCCTTTACTATAAATGCAATAGCAAACAGCAAAGGCTAAAGATTTCACAAGTTAATTTAATGCCATTAATGAGAAGTTTGAAGTATGTATAAATTGTAGTTTTATTAGTAAATTGGAGAATGATTATATGTGACCACAATGATTAGAAGTTTTAGATTTACAAAGAATGCCTAAAATAAATTTTTCTAGAAGAATGGTTTTATAAAAATTAAATATAGTCTGCCTAAAAACCTTAAGAAATACTATGTTACAAATTTTGCTTCAAATATACTTCATCTGCAAATGCATTAAAACTAAAGAAATGAAAATTTTTCTTTTCAACAAATATTAACAACTAATTTACTCTGCATATTAGTGAGCATGTCAAAACATCAGATGATAAAAGGAATTGGAACCTTGTCTGAAAAGAAGAAAATTAATGTTGTATGGTCTAAATATTATTCTTCATTGACCAAGAAAATGTAACTTTTGTTTTATGTATATATAAAATGCATAATGATTATTATACAGTTTTATGAAGAACGGCTTCTATTTTGAAGTTATTAGATGTTTTTAGCAATAATATTTACAGTAACTGATTCGTATCAATTTTTTACCATACTTCTCAATATTTCTCACAAGCATTTATTTAGCTTCATTAAATTAATTCAGTATTGATATTTTGTTTAGTCTTTTAAAATGTTTTTTCAGATAAAATAAGAATTTAAAATTTTTATTTTTATTGTTTTAGAAAAGGTACTTCTAATATGTATTAAATCTAAAACAATAGTTAGATTAATTTTAATACAGTCATTTTTTTCTATATTTCAAAATTTGTATTCTACATCACAACACTAGAAAAAAAAAAAATCTGTCCCTCTGCCGGACTAGTGTTAGTTTGATGATTATACTAATATTAACTGCTTCACTTGAGTAAGCAAAGAAGAAGTAAAATACCAGTCAGACCAGCTGTTAATTCACAGAGTGTTGTACTATGCTTATTAAAAATACCCAAAAGATGTACCTTTGTGGTTCAGTCTTTTGAATTAGAATCAGAATATTAATCATGCCTCAGGCCTAAATTAAACATTGGAAGGCCCCTTAAGAATTTTCACCAAATTTTCTTGGATTTTTCTTTATTGGGTCTTCCTGGACTCTGTTTAGCTCTGTAATTGCTTTGCTCCTTTGTTGATAGGTTAAAGTACAACGTGATTTTCTCCATGTCATAATATTTAAGAGGACGGCTCAATGGTCTACTCCGAGTTGCAACGTGCAGCTGAGACACCAATTTATAACAGAAATTTTATTTACAATGTTAAATAATGTATGAAATAAGAACAATTTTGTATCTCAAAGTCTATCGTTATAAAAGACCCGAATCATTATTGTCTTCATATCATTTATATTCTAATGGGTTTATCTTAAGTGATCCTGCCAAATGTGGTTGACCTCTTATATACGAGTATGCAAATTTTTCAGTTTTATTTAAAATTAAAAAATAAGGAGAGCCTAAAGTCCCAGCATGTTAAAAATACACTTGTTTTATTTCAGAAATTGTTCATTCTTACCTACTTACAATACATAAGGACACAATTTCAAAGAGTTAAAGTGTGCGATTAACAGCATTCACACATGGAGCTAAGAATCCAGAGTGTATTATTTATACATGAATTCAATTTGAACTCCAGATATTGGAGACCAAAACAGAAATGTTACAATCTTGAGCTATTTTTTAATTGCTTAACAGACTTTTATTCTCTAATGTTCAGGGAAAAAAGATGAAATAGAAAGATATATTAATTTGAGAGAGACTAAATTATTTTTAAAAATGATAAAATAATAAAATATCAGTGTTCTTGATAAATCACAAAACTTTTCTTGTCACTTCTCAATTAAATTTATAATAAACTGCTAATATTTAAATAGGAACTATATTAATTTTGAACTCTCCACAATTATTTGTGGAAATAGAAAAAAAAATCTGTCAAAGTTGCTATTTTGATTAATTGGTACATTTGGAGAAAATAACATGTTCAGTATTCTTAAAGGTTTGCGGAACAGTATTTGCGCTGAACTGATACTACATGGACTTTATTTTGGCTGTGTATACATATTATGCAACAGAATAATAAATGTCATTCTGTGTGATCAAATAAGAAAAATACTTATCAAATCCTAGTACTGTTAAAGCAAAAACAAAAAATACAAATGTTTTTTGACTGAGGGTAATAAGAATTAGCTTCTTCACTGTTGTGTTATCTAGCTAACTAGTTTGCATTACCACTTAACTGTATGTAAGCTAGCTCTCATTACAAAAATTAACAGAGAAGAAGTATGAATTTATCTGACCAGACAGGTATCTAAGAAAAGTGGTTCTTCGTGGGTCACGGGGAAGTCACTCCTGAAACATCAGCACTTTGGGAGGTTAAGTTGCAAAGGTCTTTTGGACCAAAGAGTTAGAGATCAGCAACACAGTGAGGCCTGTCTCTACTAAAAAAAAAAAAAAAAAAAAATTAAAAAAATTAGCCAGGAGTTTTGGCACACACCTGCAGTCCCAGCTATTCCAGAGACTGAGGTGGCAAGGTCACCTGAGCCCAGATTCAGACGGCAGTGACTCATGATCCGTGCCACTGCATTCCAGTCTGACTGACAGAGTGAGACTCTGACTCAAATAAATAATAAACAAACAAACAAACAAACAAAGTTGAAGGAAATAGTGGCTGGGAGTACTCGGGGAACTTAACTTGGCAAGTATATTGTTAGTAGGGCTGTGTTGTGACACTGAGTGTTACTGACAATCTGAAGAAGACCTCATTGTTCATTTTCTCTTCTCTGTGAAAACATTTGGAGCTGTCGAGTAATAGACAAATGAGACAAATGAATCACAACTCATTCATTGAAATGTGTGAACTTTGAAATAGTCTGCTAGTTTTCGAAAAATCAAATACGATTTTGTCAGGCACTTCTATCAGCAATCAAACTGTAATGAACAAAGAACAGGCTTCCATGGATCTTCTTTGACAACATTAGTCATGAAAATTAGAACAAATCTCATACAAAGTCAGCTATGTAGTGAAACTGAAGACTCATGAGATCTATGAGATTAGCTTATGTTACTCCAAACTACCATGGCTTAGAATTTTTGTGAAGAGTGGCTGTTAAAATACATCTTTCTATGAATACCAAATATAAATATTATGAATACAAAGCTGATTTGTTTTGTGTACTTCCCATGTTTTTGTTGAAATATTTTGTGCCATTTCCTTAATAACTTACCATTTCATCCATAAATACTCAAGGTCGTGTATTTAAAAAATATTACTTTTGATATGCTATTTTTTGTTTTAGTATTTTAAAACAAATTCCGAAAAAATGTCATTTTATCCTATATATTTTAGTATGTTATCTCTAGCAGTTAACACACAGAATAAAATTGCTTTATTTTGTTCTTACACAAATAAAATTGAAAATATGATTCCTGAATATTATTTAATAACTTGGAAATTGTTCAAATATTACAATTTTTTATATGAGCTCTATTTTTTCAAACTGTTCTTAATAAGTATCTAAATAAGGTTTACATATTATACTTGGTCAATTATGCCTCTTAAATCTTTAAACATATACAATTATTTACCATCCTTTTTTTGGCATTTATTTTAAATCATGGATATTTACCCAAATCACATTCTGATTTGGTTGATTTCTCATTTATTTACTGTAAACCTGTACTTAGATTTAGAAGTTTGATTAGATTTGAGTTTAACTGTCACTTAACTGAGCTTTGTTTCTTTTATCCCTTCAGAAGCTACATATAGCTGGTTGCTGTACTTTTAAAGAGTCTAATGTATATCAGTAATAAACTGTCAGAAACATGAAAATATACCTCACTATTTTTAATAGCACAAGATAAAAAACAGTGCATATGCCCATCAACGAGGGATTGGTCAAATAAAAAAGGGGATAAGGAAAATGATCTCCTTGTAGCTGAATAAAGAAATGGAGTATGATCTCCAGTATACGATGTTATATTAAAAATTTGGAAAAAAATTATGGGATGGTATGTGAATAGTAAATATGTGTATATTATATGTGCATTATATGCATAGGATACTATTTTCAAATGGGCAAATGTACATATTTATTATATTTAATTGAAATAGGCATATAAATGTATATAGTTTAAAGCATGTATTTATTACCTAGAATAGGAGGGAAGGAATAAAACAACTGGGACAGTGATAGACTGGAATTCTTTATGGATAGATGTACGATTTCACTTTTGAATGATGTAAATATTATATACATTATAAAACAAAATAAACTGACCTGACTTTCTATCTTCAGTGTAGGTACATACCTAACAAAAGAACTACAAAAAACCCTGACCTGTCTTCCATGATCATGTCATTTGTTGCAATGTTAAAGTTATTCTGAGATAGTTGTGGTTCTATTGTGGGATTAATCAAAAGAATAATTGTGTTATATTGCTAAGTGCCAGGATTTTCATTGTGATTAAAGGAGAAACATCTAAAAAAATATATATGCGATTAAGTTAAAATCCTGTGATTGAGTAAAGTCATTAATAATACCAGACGACATATTGTCTTAAAAAAACACAGACACACCCATAAGCACACACACTTGCAGACACACATTCTGTGTTTTTACACACAGAAAGCTAGAAAAAATTACCAATCATGTATCAGTGAAGATTCTTTGTACCCAGGGTGGATTTATAAAATCTATTTCTCATTAAAATGATAGTAGGGGTTGCAACAAAGGTGATTCTAGGTTCTAGATCTGGAGCAGGTAACATACGATGAGTCTGAGAAAACCTGTTATACCAGAAACCATCTACAAGGTAGTCTTGAACAAAACTTCAAATCTAAAATTGACCAAGTCTCAGAATGTGACTTAAAGTCAAGCAAGACATGTTAAACCCATAAATGGGATGCAACACACAAAATCTAGACTTTGGGAAACTGCAAAAAAGAAGAAAAAAATGGAAGAAGAGGACATACCGATAAAACATCCAAAAAAGAAATGAAAGAGATCAACAAATTGACTCATGCCTATAGTACCATGACTAAAAAGGCTGAGGCAGTATAATTGCTTAAGGCCAGGAGTTTGAGATAAGCCAGGGCAACATAGCCAGACCCTGTCTAATAAATAAGATAAATTTTAAAAATATAGTTCCTAAGTTTTTTTCAGTTGATAAAGCTATTTTTTATGTATAGTTAATAAAAATATAAATTGTGAATTTTTGCTTATATTCTTTGATCGAATTTAAAATGTAGAGTTCTACTTTTTTCTTTAAAATTTATATTTCTTTCACTTTATGTTGAAAGTCTTTGTATTTGCTAATTGCCATAATAATTTAGCAATTGTTTAATCCAAATACAGTACATGTAATATTTTTATTTTTATTTTATTTTTAGAAAGCCAGATTTATTGAGAAGACAGAAAAGCTCTCACAGTGGGAGGGAACTCGAGGGGTTGCCCAATATTTTTATTTTAACCATGCTAATATAGCTCCTAATGATAAGGTTACTCACTGTAGTTTAAAACATCTTTGAAGTCTTTTAAAATATTTTGTTGACAGGTCGAGGCTGCAGTGGCCGGAAGCGGCCACTGCACTCCAGTCTGGATGACAGAGTGAGACTCCAACTCAAATATATATATATATATATATATATTGTTGAGTTTTATTTTTCATTATATCTTACTAGATGTTGTCAAAAAACTTTTGTTTAAAAGTGACTTTATTTTCCCCCTCTCTTGGGGTAATGTAACCAATTTATGTATAGTTAAAATTTCTTCTTTCAGTTTGTCATCACATTTATGAGTGGCTTTCTATTTATTTTTTTAAAATATGTGAAATATTTTATGGTTTCAAATTTATCACAACACATATGTTGGAAAGGTAAACTTGTTTCCCATCTACTTCCCTCCCTTTTCTTATAAATAACCATGTTTGTTTTCTATCATAACCATCAAAAGAAAAAATCTAGATGAAAATGTATTGGCCAGAATTATAGTAGCTACATGAGAAATGTTAATAATAAAGAAGTAGAGTTAGATATCATCAGTATGAAAACTGAACCTACAACATAACAAACCACATTTCCCAAGGTAGCATGCAAATTAAAACACATAATAAACCAAGAACCTAACCTCAAGTCATGTTTTGTATCTCCACAAGGCAGAAAGCAGCAATGAATCTAAGTGTCTCTGTAGACACCAGGTAAAGAGAAACATAGAAGATAACCAAAAGTGTAATAATGTTACCAATTTAAACAGTATGCTTACAGGCACAGAAAAACACAATAATTTAGTATATTAAATATTGGAATGTTAATATAAGAAAAAAATCACTTAACACTAAAGTAAAAAATAGTTAACTCAGGACATTTAACTGTCCAGAAATTTTGGAAAATGATTGCTGTTTTTAATCAATAGTGTAGAAAATTATAAAAAAGACAAGTTATTAAGAGTTGACTGATGTTTGGCATTCCAATAATGCCTTGTGTTAAAGGGAGAAAATGCTTCTTGATCATAATCTGGGAAGTAATTTTAGTATAATTATCAAGACTATTTAACAGGCCAAAACTTTTAAAGGAGAATAAAATAGATTGGTACAGAAGAGTCCTATAATCTTCTGAACATTGTAATCCCAGTTTCCTATTAATTGGACCATTTAATTGGAAACAGGCCAGTTTCAGGCCAGTTTTTTACTAGTTAAATGAAGTGAAGAATTAAGTCTATTACACACTAAATTGGGGACACATTAAATGTTTTCTTGAAAAGTATAAATAATTTATATTTATTTATATTATTTATTTATATAAATATAAACCACCTTGTTTGGTGGTTGTTCTCTGCTTTTCTTAGATTATTGACGGGACTAGCTGAATTTTCCATTCCTTTATCTTAACATACATAATAATTTCTAGTTTTGTTCATGATTTATTCAACAGAAGAAAAATATTTCCAATATTTTATTTTGGTGAAAGCAAAGAAAAACTTTGTAATTTCATTTGATGAGAAGACATTGGACAAATAGAAGGTTTATTTAAACAAGAATGTTCTGAGGTTAAATTGATTTCTCTATTTTTATTGCAGCTATAGGATCATGAAGACAAGTCTTTATGGTCATAGGGTAATGTGTTTCCTATAACATTTCTCACTTCCTACTCTGCTTTCTGTATTTTCCATACCAATATAGGCTTTCACAAATACTTATTGACTGGGTTTTCTAAATTTGAAATGAATGACTGTCAGTCAAAACAACCCTTTAAACTGTTTCCAAATTTTAGTTAACTTTAACTAAAATTCTTTATTTCCATTCTCCTTTTTGCCCTCCCTAAAGTACCCAGATTTTGATTAATAAGTGTAATATGCTGAATAATGGTCCCCAAAGACATCCAGGACTTAATCTCATGAACCTGTGAAAGTTACCATATATGGCAAGTAGAATTTTGTAGATGTGATTAAATTCTAGACATTGTCTAAAACTCCAAAAACAAATGCAACAGAAAACAAAAATAAATGAGTAGGATTTAATAAAAGTAAAAAACTTCTGTGAACCAAAAGAAATAATCAGCACAGCAATAAGACAACCTATGAAATGGAAGAAGATATTCACAAACTATACATCTGACAAAGGACTAATATTGAAAATCTACAAAGAATTCAAACAAATCAACAAGAAAAAAGCAAATAGCCAAAGTCTCAGGGTACAAAATAAAGGAGAAAAAGACAGTTGCATTCTTATACACTAACAACGAACAGGTAGAGAGAACCAAATAAAAAGCCAAATTCCATTCACAATAGTCACAAAAATAATGAAATATCTCAGCATCTTCCTAATCAGAGAAGTGAAAGAACTTTACAACAAAAACTACAAAACTCTGCTTAAAGAAATCCAAGAAGACACAAACAAAAGGAAAAATATTCCATGCTCTTGGGTTAGAAGAATCAACATTGTTAAGATGCCCATCCTACCAAAGGCAATCACAACACAATACCCACAAAATTATCAACATCATTCTTCCTCGACTTGGAAACGACAATACAGAAATTCATTAAAGACCACAAATGGCCAAGACAATCCTTATTAAAAGAAACAAAGTGGGAGGTATCACACTTCCAGACATTAAACTTTACTACAAGGTTACAATAATCAAAACAGCCTGGTACTGGTACAAGAACAGGCAATATAGACTAATAGAATAGGAAAGAGATTACAGAAGCAAAACTTCAATTTCTCAACAAACTCACCTAGGAGAAAACTTCCACCAACAACCACTGGAGAAAAGAGAACCTTTTCAATAACTGGTGCTGGGGAAACTGACCATATGCAAATGATTGAAACAGGACCCCTACCTATCACCATACACAAAAATCATCTCTAAAAGGATCAAAGTCCTAAACATAAAACCTCAAACTATAAGAATATTGAAAATACAGGAGACACTCTTATGAAAATTGGAACTGGCAACCAATTCCTGATCAAAATCCCAAATGCCCATGCCATAAGAGATAAGATAGACAAGTGGGACCTCATCAAACTGAAAAGCTTCTGTGAAGCAAAATAAGCCATCAAGAGAGCAAGGAGACAGACTACAGAATGGGGAAATAATATTTGCCAACTATATATGTGACAAAGACCTAACATCCAGGATCTACAAGGAACTCAAACGTGCCCAAAGGAAAAAAAAAAATAGTCCTATTAAAAAGTGGACAAAAGATATGAATAGACCCTTCTCAAAAGAAGACATATGAGCAGCTGACAGATACGTGAAAAAATGCTCAGCCTTCTAATCATCAAAGAAATACAAATTAAAACCATACTGAGATACCACCCAACTCCAGTCAGAATGGCCATCAATAACAAAAACAACAGATACTGGAAAGGCTGCAGGGAAAAGGGAACACTTTTACATTGTTGGTGGGAGTGTAAACTAATACAACCTCTGTGGAAACTGTAACAGTTCCTAAAAGATCTAAAACTTGACCTTCCATTCCAACCAGCAATCCTCCTTCTGGGAGTATACCCAGAGGAACTAAAATCATTCTATAAAAAACTTAGCTGCACACAAACGTTTATTGCAGCATTATTTCACAATAGGAAAAGCATGGAACCAACTGTGCTGCCCAATAAAAGTGAACTGGATAAAAAAATGTACATATACACAATGGAATATTAGTCATAAAGAAGGTCAAAATTATGGACTTCACAGCAACTTGGATGGATTTAGAGTCCATAATACTCAGTGATCTAATACTCACAGAAACAAAGAACTGATTATCACATCTTCTCACTCATAAGCAGACCCTGAATATTTATCATAATGTTTTTAAAAAAGGGTTGGCAGTAGTGGAAAACTGCCAGGGGAGGGGGAATGCTCACAAATCAACAAGAGTACCTGATCTCAAACCAGGCAAAATGGGGACCACAGGGAGGCCCTAACTTTACCTGAATAATGACCACTTATGTACCTAATCTTGAATTGTATCCCACATATTTAAAATTTAAAAAGAGTGGACAAACGACCTGAGTAGACATCTCTCAAAAGAAGATATACAAATGGCCAACAAACATATGAAAAATTCTCAGCATTACTAATCCTCAGGGAAATGTCAATCAAAACCATAATGAGATACCACCTTGCACCAGCCAGAATGATTATTATTAAAAAATAAAAAATAAAATCAACACTGGCGCAGATGTGGAGAATAGGGAACAGTTATATTCTGTGGTGGAAGTGTAAATTTGCATAACCTCTATGGAAATCAGTGTGGAACTTCTTCAAGGAACTAAAAGCAGATCTACAATTTGTTTCAGCATTCCTACTACTAGGTATCTACCCAAAGGAACAGAGGTTGTTATAAGAAGATGCCTGTACCTGCATGTTCACCACAGCGCAATTCACAATTGCAAAGATGTGGAATCGACCTAAACGCCCATCAACTGATCAGTGGATAATGAAAATGTGATATATATATATATACACACACTATGGGATACTATTCAGCTATCAAGAAGAATGAAATAGTGTCTTTTGCAGCAACTTGGATGGAACTGGAGAACATCCTCCTAAGTGAACTAACTCAGGAATGGAAAACCAAACACCATGTGTTCTCACTTATATGTGGGAGCTAGTGAAAGAACCTGAAAAAGTATAGAGAATGGTACAATGGACACCGGAGACTCAGAAGGGGAAGGAGGACAGGGGTAGAGGGACACCTATCGGGTACAATGTGCACAGGTGGGAACAGTAGGTTCACTTAAAGTCCAGACTTATTCGCCACTATACAATGCAATCATGCAACCAAAAACTGTTTGTACCCACTAAAGCTATTCAAATTTTTTAAAAGGGGAAATAAAAGATTTTGAGAGGGAAGATGATCTTGGATTATTCCAGTGGAATACAAATATACTTGAAAGTGGACTTATAAATAAGAGGCAGAAAACGATTTTAGACAGACAGAGAAGTGGGCAATAAACAAAATGCTACACTGCTGGCTTTCAAGAGGGAGGTAGGGACCAAGAGCCAATGCAAGGAACCCAACTCTAGATGCTGAAAAAAGACAAGGGAACAGCATTTTCACTGGATATCTGGAGGAAGCACAAGTCTACTGAAACCTTGATATTTGGTTTAGGGAAAGATTTAGACTTCTGGACCTTAAAATTGTTAAGATAATAAATAAATCAAACTGTGTTGTTTTGAGTCACCGAATTTGTGATAATATGTTACAGCAGCTATAGAAAAACTCAGTATAGTATATAGTAGATATACTGAGTCCATCAGTATATCTACTATACTGGTTATACTATAAATCGAACCTGGTATCCCTTTCACTTTGGCAGCATTTAGATTTGGAATATGCTAGAAGGAGACTGGAAGATGAGAAGAAAGACAAATAGGGCAACGTATTCACTTCTCTTCTTCCTTGCAAGATGCAGTTTGGTAATGGTTATAATCCTTTACCTAATGCCACAGAGCCAGTTAAGCAGCCTTCTTCTATAGCTGTAGAGCTTGTCAAGTTGTTCAAACAGTGAGCGCCGCTTGCCTCCTTGAGGTTAGATGTGGCAATACTATAAGTTCCTTTTTGGTGGGTCTATAGTGTGCTGTGTTATCCCTTGTTGGTTCCCTTAACCTTGACCATACCTTTGTAAATATTCCTAACACAAAAAAATTCCTTTAGTCTCTTTCAGTGTATAATGTGTTTCCTGCTGGGATTTTTGACTGATACAGTAATTCTGGACTAGTCCCAAGATAGAGACCTTCAAAATTAGACTCTGAGACTGGTTTGTTGACATATCTAATGACTAATATAGTTACATAATGTTTTATTTTCCCGAGTCAAATGGGACAATAGTAATCTATAAAATGCAGTGGTTTCCAATTACGTTGATTAAAACTGGTAGTGGCATAAGATAAAGTGTGACTAGAGAACAAGTCATTGTGAGATCAAGTGGCTATGACACTTAGTCATGTTGACAACAATGGTGGTAACAAAGATTGTGCAGTGAGATGGTTATTTTTTTAATTGACTTTATTTTTTACAGCAGATAAGTTCACAGTAAAATGGAGCAGAAAATCTAGAGAGTTCCAAAATGTTCTTTGTCCCTCCACATGTACAACCTCTCCTACTATCAGCATATCATGCCACACTGGAGTAGTACATTTATTACAATTTATGAACCTATGACCCCCCATTATCACCAAAAGCCCATTTTGCATTAGAGTTTACTTTTGATGCAAGATATTCTTTGTGTTTTGAAGAATATATATGACATGTATTTGCCATTACAGTATTCTTAAGATTTGTTTCACTATCATAAAAGTCCTCTGTGTTCTGCCTTTTCATTCTTTCCACCTCTCCTAATTTCTGGTAAACACTGTTATTTTTCACTGTCTCCATAGTTTTGCTTTTTATAGAATATCATATACTTGGAAGCATAAAGTATGTAGTCTTTTCAGATTGACCTTTTTCACTTAGTAATATGCATTTAAGTTTCTTCTATGTCTTCTCATGGTTTGATAACTCATTTTCTTTTTAGCACTGAATAGTGTTTTGTTTTCTGTCAGTACCAGTTTATCTACACACACACCTACTAAGGGATATCTCAGTTGCTTCCAAGTTTTGGCAATTATAAATAAAACTTCTGAAAATGTCCATGTACGGGTTTTTGAGTAAACATAACTTTTCAGCTTTTGGAGCACAGTTGAGGGTTTTATGGTTAGAGTATGCCAAAACTGTTTCCCCAAGTGGCTGCACCATTTTGCATTCCTATGGTCAAGTAATGAGAGTTCTTGTTGTTCCACATCTTCAACGGTATTCACTATTATCAGAGTCTTAAATTTTGACTTTTTTAATAGGTATGTGGTAATACCTGTTTTCAATTTTCTAATGGCATATGATGTGACCTTATCATGTGCTTATTTGCCATCTGTATACCTTTTATGATGAACTGTCTATTTAGATTTTTAGCCCATTTTTTCAGTTGGGTGTTTGTTTTCTTATTATTGAGTTTTAAATGTTCTTAGTATATTTTGGATTATAATCCTTTATGAAATATAACTTTTGCAAATATTTCTCCTAGTCTGTGACTTGTATTCTTATTCTTATTTTAGAGGGTCTTTCACAGAGCAGATGCTTCATATTTTAATGAAGTCCAGCTTATCAATTTTTTTCTTTCATGGATCATACCTTTGAAGTTGTACCTAAAATGTCATTGCCATATACAGTGTCATCTAGATTTTTTCCTATGTTATCATCTAGAAATTTTATAATTTTATTTTTTTCAACTTTAGGTCTACAATCTATTTTGAGTTAATTTTTTGTGCAGAATGCCTCAAACTTTTTCAAAAAATTGAGGAGAAAGGAATACTTCTGAATTTATTTTACAAGGTCAAGCATTTACCCGATACCAAAGTCAGACAAGAACACTACAGTATAAGATTACAGACCAATATTCCTCAAAATGAACAGGATGCAAAAATTCTCAAAAAATATTAGCAAACAGAATTCAACAGCACATTAAAAGAATCATTCACCATGATCAAGTGAGATTTATTCTTGGTATAAAAAGATGGCTCAATATATGCAAATCCATAAATGTGACATACATTAGTGGATTGAAGGACAAATGCTATCTGATCATTTCAGTGAATGCAAAATTAAACATTCCTTTTTGATAAAAATTCTCAGCAGACTAAGTCTAGAATGAATATGCCTTAACAAAATAAAGACCACATATCACAAGCCCAAGCTAACATTACACTCAATGGTGAAAAGTTGAAAGCTTTTTCTCTGAGGTGGAGAATAAGAAAGATGCTCACTCTTGCCATGTCACTTCTATTCATAGTACTAGAAGTTATAGCCAGATATATTAGGTAAGCAAGATAAATTAAAGGCATTTAACTTGTAAAGGAAGAAGCTAAATTGTCTCTGTTTGCAGCCGACATAATTTTTTTATATAGAATATTCTTTAAAAAGACAAAAATTGTTAGAATAAGTGAATTCAGTAAAGTGGCAGGATACAAAATTAACATACAAAATAACTAATGTTTCTGTACATTAACAATAATATATCGGAAAAAGAAATCAAGAAAACAATCCTAATTACAATAGCTACCCTCCCAAAAAATATGGGTGTAAACTTAATCAAGGTAAGAAAATCTGTACATTGATACACTGAAAATTATGAAACATTGATGGAAGGGATGAAAGAAGACACAAATAAATGGAGAGATACTCAGGCTCAAGAACTGGAAGAATTAATATTATTGTGTTCATACTACCCAAAGCATCCATACTAACCAAAACAACCTATAGGCTCAATGCAATCTCTATCAAAATGCTAATGACTTGTTTATTGAAATAGAAAAAAAACAATCCTGGGCAACCACCTAGGTTCCCTCCCATTGTGGGAGTTTTTTTGTCCTCTCAATAAATTCTGCTTTCTCAAAGCAAAACAAGAATAAATAAAGAAAAGAAAAGAAAAACCTAAAGTTTATACAGAACAAAAAGACACCAAAAAGCCAAAGCAATCTTGAGGAAAAGAACAAGGCTGAAGGAATTACACTGCCCAACTTCAAAATTCACTACAAAGCTATAGTAATCAAAACAACAAGGAACTGGCGTAAAAACAGACACATAGACTTATGGAGCAGTATGGAAAATTCAGAAATAAATCCAGGAATTTGTAATCAATTGTAAGTGATTGATGCCAAGAACACACAATAGGAAAAAAGACAATCTCTTCGATAAATTCTGTAGGGAAACCTGGGTATTTGTGTAGAAGAAGAAGATTAGATGTTTATCTCATACCACATAAAAATTAACTCAAAAATGAATTAAAGACTTAAATGTAAGACCTGAAATGGTAAAATTACAAGAATAAATCAGAGAAGAGCTCAATATATTGGTCTCGGTGGTGATTTTTTTGATATGATCCAAAAAATGTTTAAAAAGCACAGACAACAAAGGCAAAAACAGACAATGGGATTGTATGGAACTAAAAACTTCTGCACAGCAAAGGACACAGTCACCAGATTGAAGGGAAAACCCACAGAATAGAAGAATGTATTTGCAAAGCCTACATCTGATAAGGGATTGACATCCAAAATATAGAAAGAAATCAAATCACTCAATATGAAAAAAAAGCAATTAAAAAATAGGCAAAGGGCCTGACACTTCTCAAGACGACATACAAATAGCCAATAGATATATGAAAAAAATGTTCAGTGTCATTAATTATTAGGAAAATGCAAATTAAAACCACAATGTGTTATTTCTTGCCTCATGCCTATTAGAATGGCTATTATCAAAAAGATAAAAAGTAACAAGTGTTGACAAGAATGTGGAGAAAAGGAAACATTTGCGCACTACTGGTGAGAGTGTAAATTAGTGCAGCCATTCTAAAAAATGGTATGGAGTTTCCTCAAAAAACTAGTAATGGAACCACATGATCCAGCAATGTCAACATCATGTTGCACACTATAAATGCATACAGTTCATATTTGTCTGTTAAAAAAAAAAAAAGCCTGAATGGCCTCAAATCTATGAGGATACAATTTTGACTAATTTCTGGTATACTGTAGATTCATGAAGAAAGGAATGCTGAAGTGGATCTATGACGTGATCCAAACTACCCTCCCCTAAACATTTCTCAGATGAGGCCAAGAGTTCATACTTAGCATTCTTGCAAAGTTAAAAGGTAGCTGTCCTCTGTAGGCAGGGCATAACAGTGGGAGAAACCACAGTGGAATGGGGTTCCATGGTTTTTTATGAGAAATGGGGTCCCTGAGTTTGAGAGGCCAGATCATGGGCCTTAACCCTTAGAGAAGAAGTATGTACAATGATCATAGAAACCACAGAGATGAAATAATAACCAGTGATCTAGGACATTGACAAATTGATAAACCATAATAGACAAAATAAGTGGGTAGCCTTCTAAGGTATTGCTTGACATATATAAACCAAAAACGTGTGGATCTGATAAACAAAACCTAATAAAATCAGCTTGTGGAATTCATGACCTCTTATCTAGTCCCCTGTTCTAACTTTATTTTGCATAAATTCGCTGATGGGAAATTAATCTCTATGAAGCAGTCTATTTCATTTTTATTATATAGTTGCAGTTTCCACCTATTGGTTTTTTATTTTCCCTCTAGAATCTGTGTTGTACTGGGAAATTTCTCAAATATTTGAAGATAGCTTTTGTTTCCCTCCAGTCTCAGTTTTAAGTTCCTTCACCATTCTGGTTGCTACATAGTTGCCTTCCAGTTTTTAATGGAAATGTTTGAAATGCTTCAGTTGTGTGGGTTGGAACGCCCAGATTTATTCAGATTTTCTTTGCCATAATCTGGGTGTAGTTTTTTTTATTAATGTAGTCCAAAATCACTGCCAGCTTCATTGAAATGTTGAATTTAATAAAATGTAATTCTAAAGGTTCTGGGGAAAATAGAATAAACGGATGTTGTTTAATAATGCATCTCTATGATAAATCCTTTTTGGAGTATCTCCCTCCAACCCACATGACTTAATATCTACTAGCTAAAACATATCAGAAACTCCTTTTCTGAAATGGGTTTAGACATTGTCTCTTGGATTTGATGACTTGAGTGGTGTAAAATGAGCTAATGTTCATGGTTCAACTCAAGCTAAGCTATAGCTAGAGGGCACATGAAAGTTAGGTCATAATGGAGTTAGTACCACAAATGATATATTTTACCCACCAAAGATTGCTTCGATTCATATGACATACTCAATTTTTATAATGCTCAAAACTCTGCATACTAACATGTGCTAACCCCCCAAAAAATCAGTGTATAATTTTAAAATAAATCTAGAATCAACATCCTCATGAAAGAGGTTGCCCTAATTCCACTCCACTGTCATTCCCTACCACCTCGATACTAATGAGTTCATAAAATGAATACTTTATTATATCTCCTAGAAGCTACCAGTATAGGATGTTGGTTTTTTCCCCTACTAAGCTCCTATTAATTACAATTGTTTTATTCGGTTACTCTTTATATAAAAGTCTTAAAATTTTTTAGCTCATATTGCAATCTTGAAATTCAAATCATCAAAGGCAAGTAACCCATGAATTCCTAATTAGTATTTGGAAAGAGCATTTAAATAAAATAATCCACAATTTTAAGAATGTTTAATTTTCAAGCCTAAATATTCCTAACATTAAGAATTTACATTCTCTGAAAAAGAGCAATTTTGAAAATAAACATACTTATTAAAGGTGAAAAAAGGTGTGTCTACCTGCTGGTGATATTTTGCAAGTTAGATATCTATTTTAGTACATATCGGATAACTTTGTACAGTATTAGGTGAGCCAGGTGGAACTTGGGCTCTTTCACTGGATTCCTTGAAGTAGACATTTAGAGGCCACTGAGATCCTTGAAATTATGTACATAGTTTTCAGGATAAATGCACATGTGCCTTTATCTAAAAATATTTTCCAGACTTGCCAGATTTTTTTAATGGCCCATAAAATAGACCCCACAAAAGATCAATAGCTTTGATAGATAAATATAATATGTGATATGCTTATAAACTGATAGTCTTTCTTTTAAAATTAGGGTATTTGAAAGAGATTCTGAAGCTTTCAAGTGGGATATTCATGAGTGGCAGGAGAGCAAACTCTAGAGGGCAGGTTCACTTCAGATTTGGCTCCGTTTGATCTGGCTAAAACACTGTAGATATTAGTCTTTCAAAATATCTCTGGAAAGGCTAACACAGTAGGCATGTTTATAGCTCTTCAAAAGACCCAGATTGGGAGACCTGGAAATTAATGATCTTTGCTGTACAGGACAGGTATAAGCTCAGGTAGCCTCCTAGGCAGTCCTGCACATTGCCATGGCAATGGATTTTCAACCTGACATGGAGAGTCAACTTCTGTTGGAGAAAGATAGGTCTTTTATATCCAGGAACCACAGTTCTTTAAGAAGTGAAGCAACATGCTGTATTTTACAGTTTTTTTTAATGTTGCTACATTGCATTTATAAAGAAACAAAGATTGAAACAAAACAAAATTGTTAAATTAGTGAGATTAAATATCACTGAAGAGGAAATGTGCAAATTTCCTAGTAAGTGGGATTTATCAAGTACTTATGTCTGAATTTAATTTACATAATTATGGCAAAAATCAAATTTATTGAAAATACATAAGACTTATTTTGGGGAGGAGGTTAAATTAAAAAAAAAGAGAAAAGCATTTAGAAAGCATTTTGAACAGTGTTTTGCAAAAACTTCTGAATAACAGGAACCATATTTCTTTGTCGTCAGAAACTAAATTGTTCCCGTGTAATCAGCAGGACTTTAAGCACAGTGTTACTTTTCCGCTAAGAAAACATTTAATATTCTATATTCTTGCTCTTCAAGCTATTGTTGTATATCCATGTCGCTCAAACTTTAGCGTGTACAAGAATCACAGGAGAACTATCTTAAAATGCAGAGCCTTACTCAATAGTTCTAGAAAATGATTTGAAAATCTGTATTGTTTTATAAACTCCTCAACTAGGCCAAAATTGCTGGTGTCCAGACCACGCAATTGATTGTCAACACTCTAGATGATATGCTTTTAATAATTCTTCAAATATACTATGCAATTAATACATTTGCTGCTTCACAGTAAGAAGTTTATTTTTAGATAGAAAATACATTCATTAAATATAACTGAATTACAAGTAAATTAGAAATAGCTCTATATTAAAATAAATAGTATCTGATCATTAAAATATGCTAACAGCAAAAATATTTTAGATTAGAACTTTTAAACAATTGATTTTACCTGATGGTTCCAGAGATACATAAAGCATCTGTTTAGTACCATTGCCATAGATATGCCAGTTCCTTTTTAATAGATATTTCTACATAGTTTATGATGTTAGAAAATCAGGAAAACTTACTGGTAATTTCTTTATCATTTATTTGGATGGTGAGATAGTTTCTAGCAATAAGTGACTTTAGAGAGTAATGTAAAAGTATACACATACGTGTCCTGCATTAAAAATACAGTGTTCATTTGCAGCACTGCATAGGATGAACCTAGTTCAAATCCACAATCAGCACTTATTTGACCTGCTGAGAATTGGCGATGTTTTGGACCACCATGTGGCTTGCTTCCTAATATACAGTACATTTCTTTTAAACTGAAGGTCTGTGTGCTTTTTGACTTTGGCAGAAAGGACAAAACAGGAGCATAATGAACTATAAATTTTCGTGTATTTATGAGTATTTATAGCTCACTGTAAGGTTTTACTTTCTGTGTTTTTCATACAATTCCTCTGAACTTGGCTCTGGCAGCAGGTTCAGTATGTTTGACCTTCTGACTAGAACAGCAGCATCAGGTCCACATTAATCAGTAAATGTTTTATTTTGTGGAGAGTCTTGCAGCATGAGGGAAGGCTAGAATAATTCCTAATAAAACACACTGTTGGTACTACCTTTTGACAAAAGTTTGCATTTATTTTTTATTTTAGCTTTTTTAAGGTAAAATTAAAAATCAATGTTGTTAGTAACAATTTTTTTAAAATGCCACTGCCATAATCTTTTAATATACCTGAATATGTGTTCTTCGGGAAACCTTTGAATGTGAAAATCCTTCTGAATGGGAAAGGACAGGTAACTTTGCTAGCCTGCTGCCTATGCTTGGGATTATTTATAAATTGTACAGATTTGAATCTCTAGACCTAACTCTTGTATTACTGTGGGGATGGTTGCCTGAGTTAACTGTGTTAGACTTGCTACAAAGAAAGGAAAATTATATTGATTGACAATGACATCTCTTACACTTCAATTGTGGCCTTTAGCACGTCACGTGAGATATATCTATGCTAATCTAACTGATTTTCCTTCACACCAGCACAGCATAGCTTCAGTAGGATGAGGGAGGGAGACCATCTGTGAGGTCTCCTCAGCAGGAGCAAGTCTCGCAGGTCCACTGGTTGGCAGAGGCCTGCTGAGAAAGTGTCAGAGAAAGGTCCACTTGGGGACCAAGACTGTCACTCAGAGAGCCCCTACTATGTGGCAGTGCTCAGGGGGAAGAGTGTATATTGGAGCAAAATACTCTTATTTTAATTCAATAGAATAAAAAGTGTTTACCTTTGTGTTCGTTCATATTAAGTATTAAAAGACTCTTTTTTTCCCCTTCTCCTTTCACCATTTTTTCCTTAATCACCTCATTAATTTCCAGTTTGGCTTAAAATATTCAGCAGGCTGGAACTATATGGCTCATTTATTCTACTTTACTTTATTTACCTTTTCAAAGTAAAATGGATAAAAATCAATTAATAAATGTAAACCCATTTGCTCTGATTTGGAGAGCTGTTAAATAATACATCTTCTTTCTTCACTTAAGTGCAATAAAGCAATTCATCTGTGAGAACAAGGCAATGTCTCTCTCAAGATATTTTTAAGAAAATGGTGCACTGTTACCATTAAAAAGGTTTTAGTTCAGTTCTTTCCAGAGCCAGGATATGGGGTAAACAGCCTACACAAGGATTCTACCATATTCTATCAAATAAATATTTAATTGCTGGCTTGTGTTACTTATATGAAAGACATAAACAATAAGTCAATATCTTGATTATCTTCCACCTGTGTGTAGCTCTATTTTTATGATAAT
Organism: Carlito syrichta; assembly: GCF_000164805.1. Lineage (NCBI taxonomy): Eukaryota > Metazoa > Chordata > Mammalia > Primates > Tarsiidae > Carlito > Carlito syrichta. The sequence continues at coordinate 190,055 of NW_007246440.1, forward strand.
ATCAATGATGTGTTTAGATTTTGAACTAAATACTGTATAAAGAATAGAAAACCCACTCTTCAGTACCAATTTGGAAAGCACTATGATTGATAATAGCATACTCACAAAAATACACACAATCTGAAATATTGTCAAGTATGTTAGAATGAATAAAATATATGTAAAATGGAAAGATTGGATTGGATGTGGATTAAGGCTAAAGATGAGAAATAAATATGCTAATTACCCCCAAGACAGGTAGACTGAAAGGGATTGTTAACTGGTCTAGAGAAGAAAATCTTTGGACCTGTTTGAGATGTGTAAACTGCTGACTATAATAATTGCCCACATAGACACAGGTTGTTATTTACTTACAAAAATGAAGTTAAAATATTACAAAATAGGCCCTCAGCAACACAGCTCCATCAGTATTTGGTAGTAAAAAGAATCTACTCGAAGGTTTCATGAATCCTTAGTGATACATCACAATCAAAAATGCTTAGACCAATACCTGGGACCCAGTCAGTGCTTAGTAGACATTGGTTGCAATTGATTATATATATACATTTGCATATATGCATAGGTGCATGCATGTGTGTATGTATATGTTTATATATAAGCTGTTTATGAAGAGAAAACAGAAAGAAAGCTATAAAAGAAATGTACACAACTATTCATAAGGCTAGAAATATTTATTTTTTAAAGTTTTTTAATTAAGTAGTTATGTATTTATTGCGGAAAATGAAATAGTATATAAGTATATATAGTAAAACATTATAATATGTACATCTTTTTGATATTTTTCCAGAATTTTTCTATTTACATATATATACATATGCTGATATATGTATATGCACACACAAATAGAGAATTTTTACTGTTTTATTTTTATAAGCACAAATGGGCTCAGATATATTTTATCTCTATATCGTTAGCTGAGTACGAACAAGCAGAAGCTCTACATGAAGTTTTTTTTTCCTGTTTTTGAAGATATTTTTTCATGCAGACTTGCATTATAATTATATTACTCATAGTATATGAACATAACACTGTTGACTTTTTTTAGAAATATATCTATAATCTATAGTCATTGAGGAATCCAATAATATAAACACAGTTGTACTAAAATATCCAGTGAAAGATAATTACAATATTTTTTAGAACTATACATTCATGATCTGATAATGCTCTGTTATGGCTTTCCAAAAATGTGTGAAGTGTTCTGACAGTGTGTCAACAAAGTGTCAAATATTGTGAGAGAAAAGCTAAGAACTGGAATCATAGTGTCACCAAGTGTTAAAGCTGGAGGGACCTTAGACCCCCTTAATGTTGAAAGTGATGGAGCTGAAGCCCAGGAGGATTTAATGATTTGTTCAAGGTCATACATTGAGCGAGTACAGACCAAAGAGTAGAACCTGGGTCCCCTGGCACCCAGTCCTACTCTTTAGATTTGTACTTTTGCTCCTAACTGTATTAATTGTTTTATTTTGCACAGGACTCAGTAAAGATTGTAGAAATGAAGGAGTCAAACAACTTTTTGAGATCTGAGTCAGTTTAAAGGTCACCCACCTTTTATTAGAGTACATATCTATCTATTCTCAGTCATTTATTTAAGCATTTATTCCACGTGTAACTCCAAGAGATATTAATTTCACTGACAATGAGAAACAGTAGTCATAGTTTTGAATACTCATAAATGTAGTAATTGCTCACTTCCAATCTACTTTTCACCTAAGAAGGTATTTTTGTCTTTTTTTCTTTCTTGAATTTTTGCTTTTTAATAGATATGTGCTTTTTCCTTTAATAGACATGTGCACCACTAGATCCTTAGAGTCAAGCAAATAGAAATTACTGTAACAAACACAGGTGTACAAGTACATGCAAACACACAGGCGTGCACATAGACACCCATACAACACAGGGGAGACACTTGATTCATCCAAGAGCACTTCCGTATATTTGAATTCTGACCATATTGTGAGTCAGGTAGTTGGATGCTCTCCAAAGTTCATTTTAGAGATGAGAAAACGGAGTCAAGGAGTCATAATTTTTCAAAGTAAAGTCTCAAAATGGGGTCTTCTTCTTTCAATATGCATACATATGATGCATTATGGTTTGTCAATGAATAACGAAGACAAATGAGAGTATTTTAGGGAATGCTAAAATATTTTGGAGTTGCTATAAACAAAGATCAAAATAATATTTTATACCTATCCCTAAGTGATAAGGAGTAATATTTTGTCTTAGAAAATTTAAACTTAGACTAACATTTTATGTTTACAAATTTAATATTTTAAGTTCTGAATCTGGTTTGAAAATAATATAAATTTTCTTTTCAAAGTTGAGTTTTTTTAATAGACAAGTAAAAATTGTATATGTTTGTGGTGTACAACATGATGTTTGATATATGTATACATTGTGGAATGACTAAATTAGTGTGTTTAACATTCATTACCGCATATACTTATCCTTTTTAAGGGTGAAAACACTTAAAATTTACTTTCTTAGCAATTTTCAATTATGCAATATATTGTTATTAACTATAGTCATCATGGTATACAATAGAACTCTTAAAATTTTTCTTTAGTAATCACTATTTTACTCTGCTTCTTTGAATTGAATTTTGTTAGATTCCACATGTAATTGATCAGATCAAGCAGTATTTTTCTTTCTGTGCCTATCTTATTTCACTTAGCATAATGTTCTTCAGTTTTATCCTTTTTGTCCTCAATGACAGGATTTTCTTCATTTTTAGGGTTGAATAGTATTCCATTGTGTATATATACCACCTTTTCTTTATCCATTCATCTTTTGATGGACACTTAAGTTGTTTTCATGTCTTGGCTATTGTGCATAATGTTTCAATGAACTTGGAAGTACAGGTATCTCTTTGACAAAATGATCTCATTTTATTTGGATATACAACCAGTAGTGGGATTTCTGGATAATATGGTAGTTCTATTATAAGTTTTGGGGGTACTAAATTTGAATATTTCAAAATTAATTTTGTAGTTACATATTTTCAGAGTATTTTTTATTTATAATCTCAAAGATATTTATCTTGAATTTAGAATAATCTTCATTAGAGTGCCACCACTTTCACTCTGATTTGCTATTTTGACTTTCCTCCTTTAGTCACTTAGTTAACTACTTTTAGCAAAAGTTAGCAAAAGTTAACAAAAGTTAGCAAAAGTTAACTACTTTTGCTAGAGTCTTTTACAATATGGAAATGATCAGTCCTAGTGCTTGTGAAGAGTCTTGGACTAACAGTCAGAAGACCTGAATTCTATTCTTGACTTGTCCAATAGCTTGCCATAGGCATTTAGCCAGATCACTTAAATCTATGAGTTTTATACTAGTCTATAAAATGGTGTAAGACTGGAAGATGATCAACGAGGTCATTTGATCATATTCACAGACTATGATTTGTAATGTATCTTTCCCATATATTAATTGTATTAAGATTTTATTTTATTATGGGTGTTTCTTATGGCAGACACACATGTGAATGATAAAAATATGAAATATGAAAACAATAATTCTAGTTAACACACATATATAACTGCATAAATAATCTTATGGTCCTTGAGACTTTGCTAACATACTATCAAAGTAAGTCCCTTTAGTGAAAATAATTTGCACATCTTGAAGATAAACTTGTGCTTATAATATAGTTACTCAATAGTAAATTAGTTAAGCTTGTTATTTCAAATGGTACCATTATTTAAATATGGTATGATCATTATTCAGATTGTAAGACAATACCTTGAGACCATACAACATATTCATTCTTTACAATATACGGACTCATTTTGATGACCTTTTGGAACATGGTAACGGGTTTAGTAATACCAAGATTCATTAGCAACTATATACACATAGTCTAAAGTATATATGTAATACTATGAGTCTCCAAAACTAATTTATATGTAATACTATGAATCTCCAAAACTAATTTAACTCTGCCAATGTTTCTTTAAGATCACACATGACACATTGTTTGGCTCTAATAGTGTTACAGGATTTAATTCTTAAGACCAAGTGTAGCACATTTTACTTACATCAAAAATGGTAAATGAATTCTGAAATTTATTTTTTGCTTAACATAAAGGTATATCTATATCTATGTATATATATATATATATATATATATATATATATCTACATGTAGTTTGTTGTAAATATTTCTGAAGTATAATGCCCATTAAATTCAAATCAAAAGATGTAAATGTTCTCAGAATTTTGTATGCACATAGATTCCCAGAGTCTATTTGCACTGTTGAGGGTGTGACAGGGGTTTTGGCCTTCAGCATTTTCTAGGTAACATTTTATTCTCTTCTGCTTCAGTGGAAGCCTGCCAGCCAGTAGATGCTGCCAAAGCCACATTTCTATTTTTTTAATGCTCTAGATATCCATTGTACTATGACTAGTTTCCTGTGGTTGCTGTAACAAATTGCAACAAATTTTGTAGCTGAAGACAACAGCAATTTATTCTTTCACAATCCTGGAGGCCAGAAGTCTACAGTCAGTTTCACTGGGCCCAAGTCAAGGTGTTGGCAGGGTCACATTCTCTCCACTGGTTCCAGGAGAGATTCTGCTCCTGACTTCCAGTTTTAAGTGGCTGCTAGAGTTTCTTGAATTGTGGCCACATCACTCCAATCTCTGTCTTCCTGGTCAAAATGCTCTCTCTTCTTTTGGGTCTTATGTTCCTCTTCTTTTCTAGACACTTGTGATGATATTCAGGACCTATCCAGATAATCCAGAATAGTCTCTTCTTCTCAAGATCCTTATGTTAATCACATCTGCATTTCTTTGGTATATCTGGTAATAGGCATAGATTCCATGGATTAGAAAGTAGAAGTATCTTTGGGAGCTGTTATCAGTCTACCGTATTCATTCTTCAATTATTCAGTATTTAGTATGTTCAATGAATTCCTAAACTATGCACCAGGTAAAAAGAACCCCTGTTACTGAAAAGTTTGTAATTTATTTATAGCAAATTCACATATACAATCAACATCTTAATAATAGTGAAAAAAAGTTGAGAGTTAAAAGATAAAAGACAGTTACTATTAAAACCAGAAAAGTGAGTTTAAATTAAACTTTAGGCACTATTTAATATTTAAATGTAACATATATAAAAGTGACATTTGTGCTAGATCAATATTTTTTCAAAATCAAACTTTTAATAAATAAATGTCATTTACACTGTTCTGACTGTTGTTGCATGCTTTCACTCTTGCTGTCTCTAAAACTTGGAAATGTCCTTCCTTTCATTTATTAATTCCTTCTTGTTTTTCATATCTCAGCTCAAAGTTTGTAGCAGCAATTAGGCTGAATCATATAATTTTGATATATTTTAGGTAGCCCCAATCACTACTGAATATTTTAATTATTTGCTTGTCTTACTTTGTCTCACCTGCTCTCATGATACATCATCTTTATGAAAGTTGAGATCTTTTCTATCGAATTCCAGCCCCTAGAACTGTATCCAGCACAAAAGATTCAATGAGTATTGTTTAGTAAATTAGAGAATCTTTAAGATTTGGCACAGAGGTCACTTTTTCCAGGATTAATTTCTGAACTGACTGCTCAGAAGAAATGTTCCCTCTTCTAGACTCCTATCTTCCACTGCTTGTGCATAAAATAAACATTCATCAACTTGTAGCATATTAAGTTATTTGTATATATATCTTCTAAGAATACTGTAAGTTACTTGAAGTCAAGGATTTTATCTTAGCCTGCTTCATATCCATAATGTCATATCCATACTGTTGGATGGCACATTAAGGGCACTCAGTGAATATTTTAAAAATAAATTTCTCATTCAAATCTCTCAAACTATCATAAAAAGTTTGTTAAATCCATCTCTGATAGTTTTGTGTCAGGTCAGGTAGGCTACATAGTACCTAGTTATTTAATCAAATACTAATCTTTGTGTTGCTGTGAAGTTATTTCTCAGATGTGGTTAACATCTATAATTAGTTGACTTTAATAAAGGAGATTGTCCTCCATATTGTGGGTGAGGCTCACTCAATCAGCTAGAGGGTCTTGATAGCAAATAATAAAATTTCTCAGAGAAGTAGAACTCTGCCTCAAGGCACAGCTTTAACCCCTGCCTGAGTTTTCTATCTTTTGGCTGTTCTCTCTCTCTCCCTTTTCCCCTCATCTCGCTCCCTGACTGCTATATTATCAATCTTTCCATTTAAACTTAATTTGGAGCAGTGGTGAGTCTAAACATATCTTACCTGATTAGATATTAAGCAATTCTGTTGGCTTTTGAAGTAATGGTAGAAAATTAAAACTGAAAAATAAAAATAGTATGTCCAGAAAAGAAATAAAAAATAAGTTGACCTTGAAACATTAAATAAAGAACTGGAAACAATTTAGTTCATAAAAGATGATTTTAGTTGATAAACTATTAAAAGTTTTGTATTATATTCAGCAACATTTACTTTAAAAAGTAGGATAGTACTAAATAATTTTTACAAATGATTTATATGCTATAGAGTCTTGAAAATATATCAAAACATTTGTGCTATAGCATTAGGAAAAAGGATATGTTTATAGTTATTTGAGATACTTCACAATTAGTTTGCAACTTCTCATGGTGAAATTTGAAAAACCTTCTCTCCCCTTCCTACTTCTGCCTTAGACTGTAAGTTTTGCCCAGAAAATTAGGCAGTTTCCATTAAAAGTTGACTTAAAAAAAAATTAAGGTACAACATTCCATCTACAGGAGGTAAAACAATATAAAAATGTTGCCATCTTAGAAGAATTTGAAAAAGAAATATGTTTCATATATTGAAATTTGGTATTGGTATTTTGACATGTATTTTTCTAACTTCTTTTAATTTTCTTTTATTTTAAGGATGTGGGGTAAAATTTGGGGTTAGGTATACAAATCTTCATTATGCAGGTACCCTTGTTGATGAGGTGTGCCCCCTCTTCCCTGGCAGTTTTCCACTACTGCCAATCTCTCCCCTCCCTGCCAGTTTTTCACTATTGCCAGTCCCTTTCTTATACTATTATGATAAATGTTCAAGATACACTTATCAGTGAGAACGGTTCTTTGTTTCTGTGATAGATTTTTCAGTATGACAGAATTTAAGTCCATCCAAGTTGCTCGAAGTACATAATTTTTTCCTTCTTTATTGACTGAGTAAAAAAAAATGTGGTACATATACAGGATGGAATATTACTTTGTTGTTTTAGATTTATTTTTTTACAAAAAGATCACAAAAAGTATGACTACTGGCATCCCTGCTGATGTTTTGATATACAAATAAAAAACGATTCAAATGAAGTAGGTGTGATTAAAGTTGACATTTCAAATGAAAACAAAACTTATGAAGATTTAGAAGACAACTCTGATATTCAGGGAGTTAGAACCATGAAAAGGCTTTCTTTTGTTGGGAAGAACATTAAGGTGACTATGAAAAGACACAGTACCATTGGTGTCATTGGCTGAAGATAAAGGGTAGAGGTGACTGAATCTGAGCATGAGCATTTCTGATTAATCAGTTCTAAAATCTATCATTTTAATAAATTGGTCCCATATCCGTCCTTCTAATTTCAGTGAATAACTTCACTTATCTCCAGCTTTGGGCTCATGTCATTTCTTTATTCCTTCTCAGTTATTCCTCCCAACCCAAATTCTTTCTGTAACTCTATTTTTTCCTAGTTATGTTATTAGTAATTTTTTGCATTACATATTCTACTGTAATTACCTTAATTCTATTGTACACTATTATAATAGCCTTTAACTCTACCCTCTGACATCTAATCTCTCACTCTTCTAGCCTTTTATGCATCCACAGTGACCAGATTAATCTTCCTATAACACAACTATCAGACTTTTTCTCAACTTAAAAAAAATATATATATATATCTATGAGTTGAAGGTGAGATAGTCAAGACCCTTTTATCTGTCATTCTTTGTTCTTCTAGCAAGGATCTTACTTCCTTCTCCTTACATCCTTCTACTTTTTATTGTAGCCAAATTAATATTCTCCTGTTTTCCAAATGTAATTCAGTGCATATCTGCACTTCAGATTTTATTATGCTCAATGAAAAGTTTATCTAAATACTTTGTCTCCTTTAGGAATAGAGTCAGAGACTTCATTTTTCAAAAAAACTGTGATTTAATTTCCAACATAGAAACAAATCTTTTCCCACTTTTCTGTGGTGGATCTTCACTGGTTATAACAAAATATAGTAGAAAGAATCATATAGCTAGAGGTTGGATCCCATCTCTGCCATGTACCAGCAATAAAAGTATAGACAAATGACTTAAACTTTTTGCCTCTGTTTCCTAATCCATGAAATGGGCATTAAAATATTTACTTTAGTTGAATAATTTATTTCAGTTCACTTTTGTTTATTCCCTCTCTCACACCACTGGAATGTAAGCTTAAGAAGACAGAAATGTTGCCTATTTTGTTAATTTCTTTTTTCCCCAGTGCCTAGTCATCTGTCTGGTATGAAGTAGGAAATCTATATTATTTGTTGAATGAGTAAATGGCTAGCACCTAGTGAAGCTTTCACAAATGGTGGTCATAATCATCATATAACACCCTGTTAGTGCTTCCTAGCATTGCTATTTATTTTCCACATGAAATTGGAATTATTTCTTCTTTATAAGTTCTTACTAATGATTTGGTGATTAGTCCTGTCCACAAATGTACCAAAGCTAGTACTCTACAGAATTACATAAAGCTGAATATTTGAGGAAACAATATTCTGGAACTGAAATAAAAACTTATTTAGTGGTATTTTCCCTTTAAAGGACACGTATTCTCATCTTATTGCTAGTAATCCAACTAGAGATTATCAACTGCCTCTAGGCTCTTCGTGCCACACATATTTACTTTTTTAGCAGTCATTTTTAGTTATTTTCTAGTCCCCTTCAAAACCTATAAAATAATAATATGTCACATTTTAATAGTGCCTTAGAGGAAATGATTTCTGATTAACACAAATGTTTAAGAAAGTCAAATTTGCAAGACATGTATGTAAGAAGTGATGATGTTATTAGTATGATTCTACAGTGAAATTTCAGTGGTTCTGTGAGAACATCAATTTCAAACAGCTAACCTTCCTCCCAATCCAACCCACTTTCACAGCACAATTTTTCAGCCATCTGATGGATCAATTACTCTTATGTCCTACAAAAATGTAAGCATTGTTTAAAGGGATAAAATGTCATCATCCTTAGTCAGCTATACTGCAATGACAAGAGTTTATTTTATTTAACCCTTTCCCATGCACGACTTGATAAAGTAGAAATCAGGATAAGCATCCTCAGCAGTGGCTCATGGAATCTGGCTACTTCTGCATCAGAAAGATCTACAACCCACCAGAAACTTACAAGACCTGTTTATTCTCCTAGTTCAAACAGACTGTTCATCAACACAAAAACACAAAATGGGTCTCATTATTCCAATGTATAGATTGAATTATTCAAGTTATGTGTGATTAATTAACTTGTGCAATATCCTGAGTCATACTATGAAGGCTTTTATTTGCTTATGAAGAATCAGACACTTGGAAAAATAGAATCTCTTTTTCTAATACACTTCCATAACAGTACCTACAAAATAATTGGTGTTGCTATGAATTAAAAAGAAAACTTTTAAACCCTCCCACCAACTATCTGTCTTCAAGTGCAGATGTACATAGGGTGAAGGGATGAAGAACTAGGGAAAATAGAAAGTATTTGATCAGTAATCACAATGATATTGTCCTACCTATGGAACTGTTTGATAATTTTGTCTGAATAAATAATTCCTAAAAGGGAGAGTTATGCTATGTAAGCAGGAATTTTACATAAACCACTGGTAAGCTAGTTGTGATTGTTGAATTAAATCTTTATTGTCCCTTTTCTATAAAAAAGAAAGATAAAAATGATATTTTGTTCTTAAATCACAAAATTATGGTTCTGAAATTCAAGCTCCTATACTTTTTATGTGCCCTCCCTATTATTTTTGTAACTGTTGTATAAATATAGATTCACAATACTGTGATTGAAATTCCTAGAGGGATTTTTATGAAACTTAACAGCAAAATGTAGTTGACACTCGTTCTGTGTTACCCTTGGGCTACAGTTTTGATAATAGTCTGAGTGGATTCATTCCTGTCATCACAATGAATTTTGCACTCATATCATAGGTATATTTTACAATCCTTTTGCTTTTTTAAGTACAAATGAAGTAAGAATATATTCAGTTATAATATAACTGAATCTTTAGATCTTCAACCAAGATCTAATGAAAATAATCATATTAAATCAATACAACATACAGGTCAAAATATATTCCATTTCAAGTCTGACTTTCTGATTAAATTTACTGTAATGCTAATATTGATGTAAATACACACAAACTTATACATTTAACACAATCATTTTTAATACATCAAATATATCATGATAAATAGAAAGAACAAATGAGTTATATATTTATCAATTGTTCTACAATGGTAAGAAAGCAATGACTATTGTGTTACGAAATCTTACAAGCAGTGTAATACATTATATATCATCTTTCAGTTTTAGAACATTTTTAAGTTCTTATTCCCCATTGCCCGGGTATTAGACACCAATGACAGTTGCTTTGAATTTTTTGAAAAAGTACATTCTGATCGTAGGTTTCCAAGAAGGTTAAATATAAATTAGTCATAAAGCCAATGGAATAGACAGGAAATGATTAGGCTGTGTGATTAGTTCTAAATTTATGGTGTTTAAACACTACTAGGTGTTTAATTAAGGAGAAAAGGAGCCAATTTTATTTTATGTGATTATTTAAGACCTCAAAAATTAATGTTCTCCTTGCTCTGTAATGCTGTAGTTCTAAAGCAATGTTGAAGACAACAAAGTCCTATTTGATAGTCTAGCCTTTCAGTGAACAGCTCTTCTTCCTGTCTTTGATGTAGGAATGGTTTATTTAATCAATTATTAATCAAAGTTATGGCATTCTTCTTATATATTTAGGTAAAACTAAAAGATGACTTTCCACAGTCTTATTGCTTAAATAAAAGTTTAAATAGACTGTGGAAACACTTGACTTTGACATGGCAGATATTGGCGTGATTTAAGTTTTAGAGAGCTACTGGTCTCAATTGGGTGCTTAGATAAAAAGGTGTGTCTGTGTTTGTGTGTATGTAATGCGACTTCGTAGCGGTAGATGATGAGCATAGGCCAAAGTATCCAGAGGACTTTTGATAACCTTCCTTCTGATAACAAAAGCCAGTACAGATAATTTGATTAGTGTTTTCTTTGCACAGGTGTTAAAGTTGACAGGAAACAGCTGAAAGATACAGCATAGTGGTGCAAGCTGGGCAGCTGGACACTTTGTGCGTGGAGAATCTTGAGCAGTTGGTAACATTTGGCAGCTTAACAGAAAAAAATGACTGCTAGCAAAATCTCAACTGCTGCTAATTAGCAGCAATGAACTCTGGGTAGGACGGTACATTTTAATGTGAGAAGATTTTTACAGTAACCACCACACTAAGAGGGTGGAAGGGGGTGGGGAATAGAAAGAAATGCTCCCTAGCTGACCCTAGTGGCAATCCAAGCTGCATATTGCAATAATCCTGTAAATTACTATGCTTTCTTATACAGTAACTTGGAGTTAATTAGTAATTTAACATTCCTCTACACTATTAAATGTCTTTCTTGCATTATATTATGTTGTTTCATGGGCTTACCTTAACACTAATGGGGTTTTGTTATATTTTCTCAAAACAGTAACAGTAAAATAAAACTGAGCTAGAAAATTAATTAGTTATCTTTTTACCTTTGATTTACCTGTTATTAACAATTAAGTGGTGGTACACATTTTCAAAGTGGTTTCGGAGGTTATGTTGAGATGAATATACTTTCAGAATATATTACAGAGAAAATATAAATAAAAATGAATAGTGTACATGCTTCCAGCAACTATGCCATAGATGTAGAATGCAATGCAAAAATGTTTCACATTTCTACTCTAATAGCATGGGTCAATAAAGGTGGAAAGGCAAGAAGAAGAGAAGTAGAAAAGGAAAGCCTACATTTGTTAATTTAAAACAATTTCTGTAAAAAAAATCTATAATATTCTTGGGTTTATGTCATAAATGTGAAAGTCGTAGAGTGAAGTAGTATATCTTAGTTCATAGAAATAGCATGTACTTTTTGTAGCTTTGTAGTTTGTAAATGCCAGAGGATTTTGTAGGAGTCTGTGATGCAAGAAAAGTTATACTCAAAAATTTAGATAATATAAGTTGATGCATGCAATGATAACTTTTAAACAGGAACATCTGAGATGAAGAATGGTGGTAAATACAATTATCTTGATTATTTCAACAGAATTAAAAAGTTAAATTTGTTAGCATATATATATTTTTTTAATTTACTAATTTGCCATCTCTTTCTACTCCTGCAATCCTAATTTCCCTATTGAATGAAGCAGACAAATAAAGTAGTATTACATGCTTGCACTTTAAGAATAGTTCTTGTGCATTTGAAATTAAAATTTTACTGTATTGTGCATATTAAAGATAAAGGAAGTGTTTATATTTGGCATCTCAAAGATCAATGTGAACTTGACAGTGGAACAATTTAGTAAAAGCAGGGATTCAGAAGAAGAAAAGCTACGGATGTGTACGTAAAAAGAAATGAATTCAGCACAAAACATTTCCAAAAGATTTTGTCTCTTGGGGCTCCCTCTAAAAGAGTGTCTGCTACCATTTAAAACCCCATCCTTTGCAGCTGGATTTGAACATTCCATAAAAAATTCATCCACGCTTTAAGAGATTTCTGCTTTTCTGTCCTTTCTATTGTTAGACAAATTGAAGTATGCACTCGGAAGGAGAGTGGCAGTGAACTGCGAATTTATTTACTCATTCGATTCTAATATTGAGAGAAGCTACTCGCTCCGTTCAAAGGGTAGAGCAACAATGCAAGTGACATCAGGTCACCCAGCACTTCATAGCTACCTGTGAGATAGAATTGTTCTCTTTGCAGATAGGAAGTGACTGAAACCTCTTTTTCTCATCAATGTCTATTATGATTGATAGCTCTATGGTCACATTGAATATGCCCTTTTTAAATAATTCACAATGTCATCACCATAGTACTAGTTTATAACTAGCCTGTTATTTTTACCTTTGTTCATTCACTATCAGAAGGTTAGATAAATTAAGTACTGTGGATTTTTGGTAGCCATTATAACCAACCAAAGTAGAGTGTTTATAGCCAACAACAACAAAGCATCAGCTTTATTTTTTATCGGCACTCTGAATCTGCCTCTCTCTCTCTCTGTCTCTCTCAATAAATCTTAAAAGGAAATTCTGATAAAGCAGAAGCGTTTGTAGCACACTTGAACCTGAAACCACAGTTTGGTATTAAGTCGTCATAAGATTTTCAACATAAAAGCAATCACACTACATTGAGACAAGTGGAATTTTAAATAAATTTTACACTTAATTTAAACTAATACATCTATTCAATGCTTCTATAATAATAAATTTATAATTTACTTCCAAATATCGAATTCATGAATTGTTAAACTAGCATCTGTAAAAAAGAACAGTAAAAGCATATATTTAATATTGAGAGTATACTTTATGAGACATAATATTTCAGTTACTTTTTAAATTGATTAGAAATCAGTGTTTAATTTTTGAAATGTGGATGCTGACCTTCAAAATCCTTCATTTTATAAGATATATTTAAAATGATTATCTAGCTGTTTTGACCAGCACTTGTAGCTAAAATAAATAATTATATCTTTTATAATGAATATTTTGTTGTGTTACACATGATTTGTTGATAAGTCAATTATACAAATTCAAAACATCAATCGAAAAATTGTTATATTGCCTTCAATAAATAGATTATCTTTAAATTTCAATTTTTACATAATGATCAGTAGTAATTCAAATTATTTTATTTGTGTAAGTCTTCTTACAGAGGAAAAATGCTTGAAATCTAACAAGAACATTTTTTTTCTTCAAATGTAGATTTCCCATATATATTCAACTTATAATAAAACGTATACTGTTTAGAGATAAATTATGTGCTTAATAGAATTGAGTCTATAAAAATTAGCCTTGGTATTTTTTCATGATCCTAATTTTAGATCTTTTTGTTGATTTTATTATTGAATTTTGCATCTCAAAGTAACAAATATCAGGTGGAAATTAAAAAGCATAAAACTTGTCGGGACTTGAAGTATGTGCTTAAGGTTTCAATAAGTTGTCATAATGAAAAGAGGTCAAATTGATAGATAAGAATTGTCATGTGATTAGAAATGCTGTAATTACAAATACAAAGTTACTATTCATTCATCAACTCAACATTTATTAGCCACTAGGAAATGGAGAGACCTGGGTTTTTACTTATATGAAACTCATGTGCTCTCAGGGAAGACAGACATTTTTTTTTTTTTTTAAATAAGGCAACCTCGAATAGCAGTACGTGCTTTACAGAAAATAAAGCAAAGTGATGAGCTAGAGAGAGAGAGACAGGAAAATCTATCTTGAGGACTGGGTGGCCAGGGAAATCCTTCCTGTGTGGTTAAAATGGAGCTGAAACAAATAATGAACAGGCACTAGTTGTGCAAAGTTCTGAGGCCAGATGATTCCAGATCAGCATTTTCGAGGTGTTTTTTTTAATTTTTTTTTTAATTTTTTGAGTTGGAGTCTCAGTCTGTCGCCCAGACTGGAGTGCAGTGGCCGCTCCCGGCCACCGCAGCCTCGACCCGCTGGGCTCCGGCGATCCTTCCACCTCAGCCTTCCAAGCAGCCGGAATTACAGGCATGCGATACCACGCCAGGCTGATTTTTTGATTTATTGTAGAGATGAGGTCTTGCTGCCCAGATGGGTCTCGAACCCGCGGGCTCAGGCAATCCACTCACCTCAGCCTCCCAAAGGTGCGGGATTATAGACTGAGCCACCGAGCCCGGCTCCTAGGTTTCTTTTATGGAAAAAAATAGCACAGTATTTTAGAATGATTGAAGGAACGAGACAAGATGCAGTGAGAAAGGCAGGCAAGGACCAGGATAAATGAGCATTTAAGTGGAAGATGTTTGGATATTACTTTATTCTATGTGCAATGGGAAGCCATTGGATGGTGTGAAGTAAGGGCATGACATCCTCTGGTTTATGTTTCATGAAAAAAAAATTCCCAGCGGAGGGGTTAGGCAAGTATGTGAAGCTTTGTTGTCACTTCCAATTGTGTGCCTCTTAACTTCTGGGTTTCTCAGTTACTTTGTGTCCCATATGGTAGGTTGGGACAATAAAAGTCATTAAGAAAGTGCCTAACACAGTACTTGCCAACTAGTAGGGCTCAAGAAATCTGGCATCTTTTGTTATCTTACTTTTGAATGTAAAATTTCAAAAATTTTCCACATAGGATTTGGAGAGCTAATCACGACTCATGTTAATTAATTGTCATTTTTATATTAATTTATCTTTATGACAAAATGGGGTAAAAAATGATCAATAATAGTAACCTGTTTCACAGGAGACTCCCCTTAAGTAACTATAGGTATTAGCAAAATAGTTACATTTATGAAGACCTTAGTATGTCCTAGATACATTTTAAGCTTTATATATTAGCTTATTTACTCTTACAACACAGACGTGGATTTATACTGTTATTATCCCATTTTACAGATGAAGAAAGAGAGGGCCAGGAAGGTCAGTAACCTAACTTTCCTAGGTCATAGTGCATAGTGACAGAGGTAGGATATTAAAAAATATATATTTTCTACAAAGATAGTATCTTAACAACATTCAGAGTTTAGAGAGTGAGTAAACTTAAAAATTTGAGGTTTAACATGGTTAATATATCTCTTAATTTAGAGGTTAATTTATAGATACATAAAATGAAAACTCAACTGGTTATTAGTATCATCTTTTTATAAACTAAATGGCTGAGTCTTTTAAAACACATTAAAGAATATTGAATGAAAAGACTGCTGAGCTGAAAAGAGAACAATCTTCTGCCAGTCTCAGATTCTCCATTTTAAATGGCAATTTTATTTTTAAAAGGATATTTGAAAGTAATTTTATAAATAACTCATATATCTTTCTTTATATAGCATTGTTTCTACCTTAATCTTACCTTAATATCGCCTCAAAGAACATGTGAAAGTCAAAAAAATGGAAAAAATGAAAACATATCAAAAGAAAAAATCTCCTTCCATTGAAGTAAGCAATTTTTTCCTTCTTCCTGTAAGGACTCAACCATAGGGTAACAAAATTTTAAATGAATTTCACAAAAAATGCCAGTCAAGAGAAGTAATCCAAAGTTGGGTTTTTGTTTTAAAAATACATTTTATTCTTATTTTAGTATTTTTTAAAAAGTGCTTGTTTCATGTGTATACAGTTTAATGGATAGACAGAGACATATAGCAATTCAAGAGAAAGCTGAGAAATTAAAGATTTAGCAAAGAGGGCTTTGAGAGCTCTGGTAGCTTAAAAATCACATTAAGATTTTACTTAAAATGGAAAAGTAAAAGGGGAAGACATGTAATAGTGAAAGCATGATTTAATTGTAACCAATAAATTATTATATTTTGTGGAAATAGCTCTTTAAAATAGGCTTGAATCATCTCCAGCTATACTATTTAAAATTTCCATAGCTTTCAAAAAAATAGCCATTCTTTAGAATTGCATTTTCTCGGGTTTTGCCTTACTTTACAAGAGTCATTTATTAAAATAATAACAATAATATCTTTTCTATACATCCACCCTACTCCAGGTAATAAGCTAGACAACTTGGGATAGGAAAGTCAACAATAATTAATGCCCAGCCTCAAGGTGTTCAGAGTTGAATCAGAGATATAGAGAAAGTAAGACAACTCGTTCAATATTTACTGGGCTTGACTTGTTGGAACTGGTCAGTTCACATGGTGATGTCATTAATTATTTCACTGCAGTGAGACTGAAGTTATAATGAGACTAAAGTTACAGGTGTTTTTTTTAGGAAATTTCAGATATGGCTTTTAATTACTGCAGAATTTCAATCTCCATATAAGTTTTCCTAAGAGTAAATACTGCAATGTAAATCCATAAAGACTTCACATTTTCAAGATGACTAATTGAATCTTGATTGTTGAAGCATCACTAGTACTTTTTTTAGCAGAAGGAAGATAATGCCAATGGCTGTACCCTATGAAACAAGCATTTAGTTTAAGGAGGATCAAACTTGACAAGTGATAAGAAAGACAAAATATTAATGAAACTAAAATAAACATCCAGTAATACATACATGCAAACAATCCAAATAAATGCATTTAAAAAATCTCAGTATATCCCAATACATTTAAATTGGGAAACTATGGTAAATATATGGAAAACTAGCAATCCGATCAATGACCAGCATAAAATGTGAGGGGCATGAAGGTAGTAGCTGACACAATAAGAATATGAAATTCTTCAAATAAATGTTTTGAGAAGATTAAAGATAAAGTTCTAAAGAGAGCCTGTGAAAAAAGAAGTGAAATGAATAATTTTTAAAAAGAGGAGAGTGAGAGGAATAATTGGAGAGTAGTGTCATTTAAAGGCAAAGAAAAAATATATTTTCTAATTGTCTTTTGAAAAAATTAAAAATTCACTTCAGCCAACAATGATGAGAGGAGTTTCTGAAGAATTTTTGTTTTGTGGGGGTAGGAAGTCTGGGAAGCACTGGTTATAAGAAGAATGAAATATAAAGTTAGATTTCCTTAATTTAAAAGTTTGACAAGTATATTTCATGACTGTAATGACAAAAATGAAAAAAATGTATTTTACTCATATAAAAAGTTTTAAGTTTATAAAATTAATAATTAATTGAAACCATAAATTTACATTTTTACCTGATCTTTTGAATTATACTTTTTTGTGGATGTGCTTATTAACTCATTATGTTAACAATTCTTTACACAATCCTTGCATAATTGTCCTGTATTAAATATCATAGGATTATCTGGGACCTAAAAAGTTAAGAAAAATATGAGTGAAATTTTATGAGGTGATTTTCACCATTATTTATACATGCTAATGTGTCACTTATGAGAAAGTTCACAATTCCAGCCAGCTATCAAATCAAACCATACCTGGAGAACTGAACTCTAAGAATAATATCAAAGAATAATTTGATATATGATATCTAAAATGATGACAATTTGAATAACACTCTGTTGCTTAATTTATAACACATGTGCATATAAATAACTAAGGATCTAATCAAAATGAAAAAAGTTTATGGTTTTGGTAATTAATCAGTCTGGGAACAAAATATAAAGGCTTGGGCAAATGAACTTACTCCACTGAAAAAAATATTTTTTTTCTCAGACGAAAACTATAAGTAGCAATCTGTCATTTCTAACACTCTCTTCTCTTGAATATAGGATAGGAGGTACAGTAGAGTATATTATCACAAATTATTATATTTTATTTTGTAAATATTCAAGTCAACAAAGATGGAAGAGATCATCTGTCCATATCCTCATATATCACAGACTTTTCTAAAAACATAATAAATAAAAAAGCAAACTCGCTGCCCAAATAAAGCTAATAATACAGTTTCAAAATGGAGGAAACTCAGTTTAATTGACTCTTCTAATACTTCTTACTTCTCAAGGTCTGTAACTACTAAATAAAAAATTGGAACGAGAACTCAAGTATTGACTCCTGATTTATTGAAATGCATTAATTCGCTGTTATTGACAAATGTTTTAGACATGACATTTGTATATGACATATTTATTAGCTAATGTCTAAAAAAAATTATTTAAACAAATGGTGTTTACGTACTTATTGTTCTTTACTGGGAATGCGATTCTCATATAACAACAACATCTTTTATTTTTCAGAAAAAGGCAAGAAACATAAACTTAAAAGAGTGCTCCATGGTCTACTGATGTTCCACCGAACTATAAAACAAATTTGTTCCTCAGTTTGTAAGGTTATACGCAGAATAATTGAATAGGCTGGTCATTGAAAGCTTTCCAAATAAAATTTTTAATTAAATTTTTAAAACAAAACCTCTCTTGCTACTGTAACACAAATTTCCTCAAACTTTACAAGTCTTGCAAGCAAATGTGGTAGTATTAAAATTAGTATTAAAATTTTATAAGTTATTAACTCCTACTAATTGACATTGGATATGCAGTCCTCTATAATTTACTTCCCTCTCCACAATATTTGTGTTGCCAATGTTTGTTTCTTTTTTATTTTTTTCTAGTTGGAATCGCACTCCATCACCCAGGCTGCTACAGGTCTTCTCCCAGCGATTCTTACCTAATCTATTGAGCAGTATCTTGTTTTCTGATGCCCCTCTGAGCATGTCAGTCCCTTCTGGTAGTTTCCTTCATTCTGTTGGGGATTGGGTTTATCACCCAGGTACCATCAGAGTAGTCATTGCTACAATATTTCTATTTATACAGCTTTCTCAACTGAGCACCACACTCAATCCTACAGCTCCTTTAGGCACAGCAACTCACTTTTGGTGGCTATACTCTTTTTCTACAAAGTGAAAGTGTTTGTCTTTAAGTGGCACTGATTGGACTCCAAAGTTACAGAGCTACAACTCTTAAATGTCTTACAATATTCCATGCTTTGGTCATATCTTACTGAGATAATATCACTCTTTTTTGAACATATAGAAAAATTGACTACAATTTGTCATACTTAGCTTCTGGTCACTGGATTCAAACTAAATTCAAAGTTTTAAAGAATCTCAGAAATACAATGTGAAAAAAATATAATGCTTTTAAAATAAAAAAAAATAGTAGAGGATCATTGACAATGTAGTCTGATTTTTTTTTCTGTATATCAAGACAAAAAGCAAAAGACCAATATTTGTACATCTATCTTGAAAGTTTTTTCTTCATCCTGCATAAGTAATACTCTGGTGGCCTGTGGATGGTCAATCTTCTGGCAAGATTTTTAATTACTAGAAGATACTGATCTGTGAAAGTTTCAAGCTTTCTAAATACAGAATCCTATGTTTAATAAATTACTTCTGTATCCCAAAGATGTAGTGAGAAGGTAAATATTCACTTTACCTTTCCTTTTTCCATCATTAGTGAATAATATACACTTGTTTTGCTTTTACTGACATTGAAAAAAACACTTGAAAACAAAATTTTGGAATAACTCGTTGCTATTAATATAAAACAGATGAAAAAGTGTGAGCAATTAAAAAGAAAACTAACTTCATCATGGCTGTTGACTAATGACCTTGTATGATCAAAATACAGCAAGAAGCCCTGATCTAAGAATTGACTAGGATTATCTAAGTTTTCAGGATGTGGTTGGAGTGTGAGAATTCCACATTGATTGTACATATGTTTTAAAGGTTTGCTCTTCCACAAAAACAAAATAGAAATAAATTACCCTTATCCATATGAAACAAATTATGAACAAAATTGGTTTTCCAAAATCCATGTTAGATGGGATTGTAGTGTCTGAATGGAAGTCTTTACTTTATGAAAATTATAATTATTTTGATTTTTGTCCACAATCAGCTTGAAATGTTGCAAAACTCCGCAGGTGCTCACTGTTATAACAAAACCATGGGAACAGATGGTGCAAGGTACCAGGCCAGCTCAAGGGATTAAATGTGAGGCTTTTGAAATTTAAAATTAAAGCTGGGTGATCTTGGGAAAACCTGCCTGCCAAACATATTTGCTTAAAAAAAATAAAAATAAAAAGTTACCCAAATTCTCTTGACAGGCTTATTTATATTCAAATGACTAGAAAATATTAAATAGTTATAAAGTACTCTTGGCGGGGTATGGACCACCTGACCAAATGAAAATATAAAATGCTCACTTCCATTATGGTGCTAAGACTTTGCATGCAGTGACCCCCTTCTTATGTTTAGTTTCTAATGGGAACCAATTTCTTTGGACTAGTTGGTACATTTATGGGTGCTAAAATAAAGATACCATAAACATTGTCTCTTTTAAAGGGAAAACATTAAGTGTTTTGGTTGAGTCACTGATGAAGAATTTAGAGGATTTATATCAATTGCTGTGAGTAGAATAAATAGCAAAACAAGTTTTAAAAGTAATCTCAACTAGATTTAATTATCTTACAAACTAAAACCATCTTAAAAACATTTTAATAGAAACATATGGAATATCAAAATTTTTGTATTTATTTTGGCATTTCTGGAACAATATCTGGAGTAAAATGATGCCTTACATAATACACACTAGCACATTTGAGCAACTACTAAGTAACATGAAGTGTATGTGTAGTAACTTTAATGTTCCTAACTCCTTTGCAAGGTAAATACTATTATCTATATTTACAATTGTAGAAACATTCTCTATTACTTGCTACTAAGTATTGAAAACTTGAATACAAGGCTTAAATTCAAGTGATTTACTTTTTTCTGATTGTCAAATGTATTTGTTGACTATCATTTAATTCAGTTCCACCCACAATATCCTATGTGAATGCATATGTGGTAATACCTATTTTACCGGTGAAAACAACAGAACTTTTGAGAGGGTCTGGGAATTGGAGCACATCACATAACTGTGAAATGGCAGAGCCAGACATAATACATTGTTATCTTGTGCTTTTTATTATTTTTTTCCATTGACTGCTTGGTTTGTTAGGTAACCCTAAAGCAGGGTGAAAAATCTGAAGATATGGGTATATATAGTTTAGCTTTTGTCTTTTCCTGCAGAAAATCTTCTAGTGGCTTATGTTTCTTTTTTCTTTTTCTTTTTTTTTTTTGGAGGGGAACATGGTGTTTTTATTGGGTTAATATTATTATTCCTATTTTAAATATTAAGAAGTTGAGGATTTGAAAGATGAACTCATTTGTCTAAAGTCACAAAACTGAAAGGTGGGGCTGCTGGAATTCACATACAGATATGAATGAATGAAGTCACTACGTTATTCCACTTCCCATAGAAGGAGAGACTACACACAAGTAAAATAAAGTGTGAGAAAGTGAGATAAGGTCTCACAATTGTAATCTAAATGAAGTAATATTAAATCATTGATTTAATGTCTGATTGGAGGACATTAAATCAATATTTGAGTTGAGTCCTTCTTGAAGAAAGAAAGATTGATTGTGCCTAGGTCTAGAGAATGAACAGTATCACTAAAGCCACAGAGTCATGAAAGTTCATGCCACGTTGGGAGAAAAGTAGGATGTGAGTTTGGAAATCTAGATAGAAAGAAGAAATTAAAATGATACTCAATTATGTAGGCCAAATTCGAGGAGAGAGAAGTTCAAGATCATCTATTTATCTTGGATTTTAGAAGGTAATTACAAATGCTTAGGCAAGAGATGGCACTGGAGCCACTGCAGAAATAAACCATTTTTCTTTGAATACATCTCTTTCAAGTACCCCCCCAAAATCTTTCTAAACTTAAGCCTTAGGTTGCATAGGAAAATTTGGATATATTGAGGGAAAAAATTTACCTTGTTTATGATAATGTGTTATTTCTTTTTAGGTTTCTATAATAGTTTTCTCTGGTAATATCTTTTCTGATTATCACCAGTGAAAGCCCTAGTGTTTCTTCATGAAGAACATAATCTTTATTATAAGATTTGGAATAAACATATGTTATAGGTATAGTAAGCAAGCAATAAACATATGTTATAGGTATAGTAAGCCTATAAAAAACATATGTTATAGGTATAGTAAGCATAGTGTATCTGTATTTTGATGGACAGATAATTAAATATCAATGAAGTTCACTATATTTTGTAGTATTTGATAAAAGTTTATTTAGAGGAAAACTATACATTTTATCTATTAATTATTAGTAAATTAGTTTTTCTGGTGTTCTGGATATGAGTGACCATTTTTTAAAACCTGCTGAATAGTATTAAAATAGGTAACCATAATCAAAACAGCTTGGTATTGGTACAGGAACAGGCATATATACCAATGGAATAGAATTGAGATTCCAGAAGCAAAACCTCAATTTCTCAACCAACTCATCTTCAACAAAGCCTCCGCCACCCACCACTGGGGAGAGGAGAACCTATTCAGTAAATGGTGCTGGGAAAACTGGCTGACCACATGCAGAAGACTCAAACAGGACCCCTATCTATCCCCATACACAAAAATTAACTCTAAATGAATCAGAGACCTAAATGTAAAACCTCAAACCATAAGAACTTTAGAAAATGCAGGACACACTCTGATGGAAGTTGGAACTGGCATTCAATTCCTGAGCAAAACCCGAAATGCACAGGCCATAAGAGATAAGATAGACAAGTGCGACCTCTTTCAACTGACAAGCTTCTGCAAAGCCAAAGAAAAGAGAGAGGAGGGACACAGCCCACAGACTGGAAAAAAGTATTTGCCAACTTTAGGTCTGACAAAGGCTTAACATCTTGGATCTACAAGAAACTCAAACATGCTGAAAAGAAAAAACAAACAACCCCATTTTAAAGTGGGCAAAAGATATGAACAGACACTTCTCAAAGGAAGACATCCGAGCAGCTAACAGACACATGAAGAAATATTCAACCTCACTAATCATCAAGGAGATGCAAATCAAAACTACACAGAGATATCACCTAACTCCAGTCAGAATGGCAATTATCAATAACTCAAAAAATAACAGTTGCTGGAGAGGGTGTGGCGAAAAGGGAACACTTCTACACTGTTGGTGGGAGTGCAAACTAGTGAAACCTCTGTGGAAAACAGTGTGGTGATTCCTAAAATCTCTAAATATCGACCTCCCATGTGACCTCACAATCCCCCTACTGGAAATATACCCTGAAGAACTCAAATCACTCTATCAAAAAGATACCTGCACACGTATGTTTATCACAGCATTGTTCACAATAGCAAGAACCTGGAATCAACCATGCTGTCCATCAAAAGAGAACTGGATTAAAAAAATGTGGTACATATACACGATGGAATACTACGCAGCCATAAAAAAGT
>NW_007246440.1:213956-222449 GCF_000164805.1 Carlito syrichta
TGGGAAACTAGGGGGGGGGAAGGGAGGGGGATTAAGGGTAGCCAATATCTGTCTGGGGACGGGGAGACATCCCTTATCAACAAGGGTGCCTGAACGAAACATATTTGTATACCTAACACTTAACTGTACCCCACAATATCAAAATAAAAAATATTGATTAATAAAAAAAAGAAAACACGGCAATAAATAAATAAATAAATAAAATAAAATAGGTAACCACATGGTAGAGACTCTGCATTCTCTACAAGTCTGAAAATGGAACACCTGCTCAGCCTTTTGTGTCTTAACTTTATCTTTTTCCGCCTAAATGAATATTTAAAATATTCCTATATTTCTAAATGCTGTGGACATATCTGCAACTTTATACCAAGTATAACTTTTCTAAACTTATGACTTGTTTTTATACAGTTAAATATGTGAATAGCAGCAAAAGAAGTCATTAAAATAAAAAACCAAAAGTATAGAATAAGAGTAAATTAATTGTTGTGTGATCTGTTACTTTTATTCACATTATTAAAGAAATAATTTTGTCATTGATCAGATCAACTGTAAAAATTTCTGGTTACACATTAATATTTTAGCAACTGCAATTCCTCATAAACCTTGTAAGGAGGAATCATATATCTTTCATTATTCATTTCAATACAAAAAAACAACAGATCACAACATTTAGAGGAAAACAGATTAATTGTGGGCTGAGACAAAGATAGTATTCAGATTGTATTTCAAGAGTTTCATTAGCACCTGTTCAAATAGTAATGTCACTGAGAGTATAGGGCATACAGGTTTCTGTATATATAGAAAAGACCCTACCTAATTACATCTTTTAAGAACATTTAAGCACATGGAAGAAGGTGTCTACTCTTCAACCAGCCACAGGCTTTATAACCAGAGTTGTTCAAGACTGAACAGACCATAACAATTCTTTCAAAAACAAAGCTTCTTGCAAACTTGATACTATTGTACAATATTTGCTTTACCTTTGTTAATGTGCCAGTGTTAGATAACCTATTAACCATAAGCTTATTATTTCTATACAAAATATTTCTAGAGGACAATTCAATCATATTTTAGAGACACTTTATTTACTTTCTCCTCACTTTTCTTCTCTACGAGTCTGTGTTCATTAATTAAATATGTTACAATGGCAAGACTCTAAAAGGTACAATGAACTCATTGTACAACTGAAATTCAAGACCTCAGAAAGCAATGTGTTCAGGTTCAAGTGAACAAGCTGCTGATCTGATGGTACTAGATGTCAAAGGCCTGGGAGAACCTGACAGTAGCAGAGAAACAGGTCGATGAAGTTTTGTGCCATTGAAAGCCAATTTGGTTATGATAATTGACTGACTCTCTTTTCTTCCTCTTTTCATGTACCTGACCTATCTTGTCTTAGTTAAGGATTTATAGACTTTAATTAGGTAGTATGGTTATAGAGATGGAATAGAACAAAAGTCTGCTAAGATAAGACCAAACATTTCTGCTTTGCACTTTAGACATTTGATTGGATATTTTATTTGGCAGGTACAGGCTGGCAAGAAAAACTGATTTAAATTAACCAAAAAAGATAAAAGAAGGTTCAGGGAACGATCTAAATTTTAAAAAAAATCATAGCAAAGGGCTTTGTCTGTCTTCTTGTGCTGTGTCATTGTAGCACATATGGCTCATTATATCAGTCTGTCCTATAACAAAGCCAGTGCTTATTCTGGCTTGCACTTAGAAATAGTATGAGTTGCACAGCCAAAGAATCAGACTGTGTTGAGACATTAATTGTAAATGTACTGTTCATAGAATGTTTTCTTTCACAACGTTAATTTCTAGTAAGATTTCGTGTGTGTGTGTGTGTGTGTGTACATATATATTTATCATCATCCAAGATCCTTTATTTTCCAGATAGAAAGACAATGTTTTCACTAAAGTATATGGACAGACAAAAATTCTATTAATACTATAACCAGGTAAAATATTATCTAGCATGGGAATACTGGAGCACATCAAAATTATAGTTTCTAGCATTTTGATACATGGTAATGATTTTGGTGTGAAAGAATATATTACTCTAAGAAAAGAAAAATATATTACTTTGGTTGCATCCAAACTTTAAAGTGTTTCTCATTTTAAATTACCCATCTTTTTTCAATTTAGAAACTGTTTGGTTCACTTGTGTTCTATTTTTGCAATATCTTAGGATTTTAAAATATCACCCTGTTTTGAAATGTAAATTAGCACACATTGGTAGGAGAGAAATGAATTTTGAGTTATATATGGGCCAAAACTCTAATATCCAAACCATATGGTTCTAATCCAAATTGGAGTATTTTTTTTTTAGTGGAAATAATTGGATTTACTCAGAATCATTGAAATAAATCAATCAGGAGTTTTCAGTAAACTTAGAAAATATCTCAAACTAAATGAAGAAATAGGTTAAATAGTTTGCTTCATGTCAAACAGTTAATGAAAGACATAGCTATTACATAGTCTATCACAAAACAACTCCCTCCCCTCCAGGTGAAAAAAAACACACACACACAGAAAAACAAAAACGCAAAAAAACTGTGAAATACATGCCTCAATTCCAGAGGTCAATTCCACAGAATCAATAATTAGAGAAGAACAAAGGCTATGCATCAAGAATGAACTATTTCCATCTGCAAATAAATCGAGGATGAGTAAACATCGACCGTTTCTTATGTGGTAGAAGGAATCTTTTGTAGATTTTCTTCAGTATACCATTCTGACAAATAATTCTGGTTACTTTTTCCTTAAGCACCTAAATATTCATTCTGAAATAAATCAGGGTTTAAAAGAGTTAACCAGTACTTGTTAATGCTTATGTTTAAAAATATTTGGTATACATTATTACAAAGTTTGTATTCTTTATAACATGTCTTTCAAGTATCAATTTCTACTGAAGTATAGTGGATTTCATAAAAGTGATTTAAATTAGTTAATAACAATTAATGTCATAGTATTTTAGGAAGTATAAGTATTATATATTTCAATGTAAAGATTCTAAGACTAAAAGAAACTTTCCTTTCATCTTGGTAACAATAGTTCAGCTGTAATTATCTGTAGTCATAATGATCCCAGGTAAGCTCCGTTTTCCAGTGGAGTCTATTGGCCAGCATCCATTAATCTCAGGGCATGATGTTTTAGAAACAAATTCTAATAACAATGTTAAATATGTGAATAATGAAAGCAAAAATCTAACAATGCATTTCAAAATCAAATAGAAAGGATTTTTTATTTTAAAACTAGAAGAACAATACATTTCCCTTCTTTCATTAGAAATAATCACAAAATAATCAGAATAACAAGAAATGGAAACGTATTTTTTATTCAACAGAACTAAGAGATCACTATATACTCAAACTACAACTTATGAAGAACTTCAGCTAAATAGAAAAGAAGTGAGAGATAGGTGGAGATGCTGACAGAAGCAGTCTGTGGTTGCAAATCTCAAAGTGGCACAGCAGAATTATCCTGAAAAAGTAGTTCACACTAAAGGGAAAATCAAGCAAACTGCAGCTTGAAATAATGGAAGGGGTGCCTGTGCTGGCAGGGGTAGCCAGTGCCTACCTTGGCATGAAAAGGAACATCAGGATTGAATCTCACAGAGAACCACATTTTCAGGTGCATTATGACAATGAGGCAGGGGGAGTGGGGAGAGACAGAGATAGAGAGACCCTGCATTGGGAAGAAGGTTGTAACTGACACTATATATGACTGTGAAAAAGTAAAAGTAAAAAAGCATGCGTCCTAAGAAAAACTCCTGCTATTTTGAAATGTGTTGTTGGCCCTTTCTCTATATTAACTTCCTGCAAGCAACTTGTTAAGGAACAATTTATTACAAGACGAATAATAAAAAAAAGAAAAAAAAAAGAGAATAGGATTATAGAATAATAATCAAAAGGGAACTGGAAAAATGTAAAAAGATACCACAGAAGATCATCTACCCATGGTAAATGAAAGGGTCAATGGTAGACAAAAGACAAACACTAGGAAAATATTGCCACAGAAAAGACAAAAAAAAAAAAACCAACCAAAAATATTGCAATAAGTTAAATAAATGAAAACCTTGGCCAGGTGTGGTGACACCTGCCTGTAATCCTGGCATTTTGGAAGACCAAGGAGAAAGGACCACTGGAGCCCAGGAATTCAAGACCAGCCTGGGCAACATAGCAAGACCTCATCTCTACAACAAGTGAAAAAATCAGCTAGGAATGGTAGTGCATGCTTGTAGTCCCAGCAACTTGAGAGGCTGACGAGAAAGGATCACCAAGCCCAGGAAGCCAAGGCTGCAGTAGCCGTGATCATGTCACTGTACTCCAGCCTGGGCGACAGAGTGAGACTCCAACTCAAAAAACAAAAGGAAAAATTAAAAAATAAAAAAAAAAAAGACTCAGGAAAGTGTTTGACTCCATAAAATAAAAAGTTCAAGGTAGAGGTATAAAAGCCTAGGAAAGATGTGATTTAAAACTACAAGTAACCTTAGGCTAATAGTAATCAGAAAAGTAGAGAAAGAGAAAAATGAAGTATAATGTAATAAAGTCCAGAATAAAAGCAATGCAGAGGAGATTTTCATTTTCAAAAAAAAAAAGAAAATTTGAAACCCAGTAATTATTTGGTAGACAGAAGATAAAATTGTTTTGAAATAAAATTCAAATTAACAAGAGTTTAAAATATTCGAAAATGTGATATACATCTAATAAGATAAAATAGCTAACTTATAGTTTATGTTTTTAAAGATGAGAAACAAAAACAGAAGCAAAAAATGCATTGCAAAAAAATCCAGATGAGATAGAAAACCTGAATATATAAATTAATATGGCATATTTTATTTTAAAAGAAAAGGATGAAAAGTAATCAATACCTAGACACTGCCTATTAAACAAAAACCAGCAGCAATATTAAACCCTAGTTTATCACCTGGAAATGAAAAACAGTAATCATCTTCTCAATATCTTCTGGACCAATACAATCAAAACAATAATTTAAAAAATATCTAGAAAATAATGATAATATGAACTTAGATGTCAGAACTCTGTGGTCAATTAAAATAATGCTTATCATGTATATTAATATATAGGTAAGAATAAATAGTAAAGCAAGGCTCAACTAAAGAAGCCAAAATAATGAAACCAAAATAAATCTTAGAATCACCAGAAAGGAATCAGTAAAAAAGAAAGCAAAGAGTAATATTATAATATGGAAAAATAATTCATATAATGAATCCAATAGTTTTTCTTTCAATAAGAACCAACAAAATATAAACAGTTATCCGACTTAATTAAAAGCAAACAGAAAAAAGACACATATATATGAAAAAGAAATAATACTCAGAAAAAAAGATAGAGAAAATTAATATAAATAGGAATCTTCAAATTAGAAATCAGAAGAAAGAAATCTAGGTAGATAAATAACAATATCAGAAGCAGAGATGGTGGTTAAAAACAAACAAAAAAACTATCTTCAAGTTAATAGCAGGTCAAATTAGTTTCACAGAGAAATTACAACAAACCTTTAAAACTTAAAAACCATATGAAGCAGATATATAAAAAATATTCTCATAAGTAGTATAGCAATAATAAAACTGACAAATCTATATCAAATATTCTCATGTATAAATATTTATAAAAAAACTTCTCCAAAATACTAGCAAATAAAATCCAATAATGCAGTTAGATTACTGCCTCAAGACATTATTTCAAACAAAAATTTATAAAAGTACTATAAGGGGAGAAACTAGAATTTAAAATAACCTAATCATGGTAAAATCCTTTTTAATTATGAAACAAAAGTCAGAAGATATATAATTAAAGATTGGCAACTATAAATACAAAAAACAATTAAAATATTCTTCATGACAAGATATCAAATAAATAAAATCAGAGGAAAACATTTTAATTTAAATTACACACACAAGTTTAAATTTCTTGAATATAAAAAGAAGGTCTAGATTATCAGTTAGAAAAAGATAATCAACACAATAAAGTAGTTTACATCTAGTTAACAACAATAACAAAATATGATCATACAAAAAGCAGTATAAAAATCACTTACAATGAGAGAAATGCAAAATAAAATTACAAGAACAATTTTTCATCTACAGCTTAGCCAAACTCAAAAGGTCGGCTGTGGGAAGTTACAATCTTTTTAAAGAGCACTATATTTAAAATTTAAAATGGACATACCCTTTGACCAAGTGATTCTACTAGAAGAAATTTATCCTAAAATTATAGTCACACATTTATGAAGTAACCTTCTTCCTTTGAGATTCATGCACCATTGTTTGTAGTAGCTGAGAAAAGATTCCTTTAATAAAACCTCTTTTCCCTCTTTTTCATATAATTCCAAAACAATGGCTAGTAATGGTTGCTTCTGAAAGGAAAGTAGGTATTGGATATCTTTAAATTGTCCTAGAAACAGACATTGAGACAGAGCAAGAAATCTTTTTGGAGCAATATAAACGAGGGAGGAAAATAGAATTAGACAAAGGTAGAAATTGCAGACTATCCACAAAAGTAACAGAGGATTAACTTGATCCCATAGCAAGCTCTGGAACAGAGATGACTCCTCAGATTGTCCTAACTTTTATGCAAGGGGGTTGAATTGGTCTTTATACCTACAGTCTCAACCAGACATTAGATGAAGTCTGCCCTCAGGAGGAGGTACTACTTTGAGCATTTTCCAGTTAAGGGAAAGTCCATGACAGAAATTCAACTGAGAGCTTTCAGTTGCCAACCCTACCAGCAGCTGCAAGAATTGATGTCTCAGTCCTGCAAGGCAAAGGAGGTTGGGAGGTGGAACTGTAACATACCACAACATCTACTGCACTCACAGATCATAGAGAAATTTCTTTTCACTAAAGTTGTTTTGTATCTTTTCAATTTGATGTTGGTATCACAGTGTAATTGTAAACATAATACCTATTCAAAAAATAAACAAAACAACAATCACAAAGTAAAATGTAATGGGGGATAATTGAGATAACAGAGATAATCGAGGGATTACCTTCAGTCAGAGAGACACACCAATAATCATCAGCAAAAGGCCATTTCTTCCAAGTTGTTCTATATTGCAAAATCATAGTGGGAAGATGATGGAATGTTCTATTCAATAATAAGCAAAACATTATATAAACAGCCTCCTGATTAAATGCTGAACAGTCAGCTTATTTCATCAAGACTTTAACAATTGCTGGTCTTCAGCCTATACAAGCTCATAATCTCAAGGACAATAAATTCAACCATGCCTCATATCCTTGACATTTGGCCACTGGCCAAAATGCTAGCCCTGATCATTCTATCAGTAATAATCTTCTTCATACATCTCTGTGTTGCTTTTTCTTGACTCTTTAATCTTTATCTGCCTTTCTTCCAGTGTTTTTCTCTCAATTTCTCAAGCTCTTTTCTCAGTCTATCTGTATAAAAACTTTCATTCTCAATCTTTTCAAGAAATATTCCTTCTGTCTACTTAAACTTAAAAGGAATCCTGTTCTTTTTCATTACTGTACTTCCTGAGCAGCCTACCTGTGCAGTTGCTGTTCTTCTTGCATATGTAACACTTGGTGGGGAAAACAATTGTGCAACAGCTAGCCCATTGATAAAAAATAAATCCCATTCTCCTGGTTTGCTTCTTTGGGAGGATGAAGAAACCTATATTATTGCTTTTCACCCATGTAAAACTCTCTCTTGTTTTGAGTTTCAAGTCATTTATGGCTTTACCATCTACTTCACAACATCCTAGATAATCTGAATGTTTCTGTGGTGAACTTTATGCACACTAATGCAACACCCATCTCCACAAAAGAAGACAGAAAGAATGCTTGCCATTCCTGATTTTTTCGTTTTTAGGCTAAGTTATTTGAAAGATCAAACTATCTGCCAGCCATTGAATTTTATTTAGGAATTGGAGGACAAGTCCGATTTCCATGAGGGTATGTCCTTCATTTTCTAAGGTTCTTATGGTTTCGGGTTTTACATTTAGGTCTCTGATCCATTTGGAGTTAGCCTTTGTGCATGGGGATAGGGGTCCTGTTTCAATCTTCTGCATGTGGTCAGCCAGTTTTCCCAGCCCCATTTACTGAATAAGTTCTCCTCTTCCCAGTGATAAGTGGTGGAGGCTTTGTTGAAGATGAGTTGGTTGAGAAATTGAGGTTTTGCTTCTGGAATCTCAATTCTATTCCATTGATCTATATGCCTATTCCTATACCAATACCAAGCTGTTTTGATCATTGTAGCTTTATAGTAAAGTTTGAAGTCTGGTAATGTGATACCACCTGCTTTGTTTTTTTTTTTTTTGCTTAAAATTGTTCTGGCTATACTTGGACATTTGTGTTTCCATATGAATTCCTGTGTTGTTTTTTCTGGGCCTGAGGAAAATGTGCTGGTAATTTGATGGGTATTGCATTGAATTTGTAGATTGCCTTAAGGTAAGATGAACATCTTCACAATGTTGATTCTTCCAATCCATAAGCATGGGATATTTTGC